>NC_061534.1:730000-840000 GCF_022379125.1 Scophthalmus maximus
CCATGAGGTGGACCGGCCTCCGTGTGAGTCTCATGTTTCTACGTCGTGTTGAATACGTTGTTGAACTAAACGACCAGAACACGTCGCGTTCACGTTGAAGTTTCAGACGTTGCCGGAAACAGGAAATGGAATCAGCGGTGCGACACCATAAAGTGTCCCCTGTCGGTCACTCAGTTGGTTGTAGTTTGCAACTTTACCACCAGATGCCGCCAGAAAATTACAAATATCACACACTGGTTAGAGGTCGGTCCACCTCATGGAACTATATTTTACTCATATATCAACACATAGTTATGGACAATATATTCTATTTCTGTGAATAAGTTCTTCTAAATATTACACACTGTAGCTTTAAGACATTTTAATGTCATTAAATGAATGTAACAATTTTTATGTCTGGTACATTTATTTTGTTTCGGTCACCTCAAAGTTTGTTCTCATATTTAATATCATATACAAAACAAACTTCAGTGACATTTACTTTGAAAAATAAGTAAAAGATGATTATTATTATTATTGACTAAAAAGGAATGAAAATAAGTTGAGAGGCGGCAGCATCTGTCAGGGAGCAGGACTAGTGTTGACCTGAAGAAGTATTCACACGCACGAGCTTCAGAAACATCTGCATGTGTTTACAGTGTTCTTGGCCTCATTTCCGAGCATCATCTCCGTCGAGAGCAGCTTTGTGCAGTTTTTAGTTTTTTCACCCCTCAGTAAATATTTATGTGCACACATTAATCTCTTTTATAAATATATGTATAAAAATAGAAACTCAAGATACTTCCCCTGCCACCTTTTTCCCTGACGTGTCTTTAGAGTTGCGGAGGCGTTTCCCCCTCCGCTCTGTGACATCACAGGAATGTGACACTCAAACCCCAGACGACCTCTTGTAGCGGCTGCACGACGCCGTTGGGGGGAAATAGTTGCTGTGATGAATATTTAATGAGAAATCACTTGAACTCAAACCGCCCAATGCAACTTGACTCCATTAGGGGCCGGAGCGATTTGACTGGCCGGCTTCCGTGTGGTTCTACTTCCTGCTGACTAAGCAGCGAAGTCTCTGTTCATGGTGAATCTGAATTTTATTGCTCGATTACACTCACGTAGAAAAGCAGAGACACTGTGACGTGTGCAGGGAAGTGATTGTGGAGGACGATGTGGATGACGGAGGTCAATACGTTTCTGACGTTATTCTGAGGTTTCATGACATATTCAAAACTCACAGGTCGTTTCTGTTTAATACTTTAGACTCTTGTTGAAAACTCGTGGCTCATGTTGTCGATCGAGGGCTTCAGGGGAGATTATAAAGGCTGGAACACTCGAGCTGTGACACACGTTCACTTCTACTGTTAGTCTGCTTTCACTTTGAGATTTTGGTTGAAAATGGATTATGAAAATTTGATTTCTGGATCAGACGCAGTGCCTCCTCACCGGTGCAGCTCCCTCTGCAGGTCCTGTGTGTAGTGGTGACACTGAGCGTAGAACGTGGCCTGAGCCTCGGAGAAGTCCTGTAGACATCGCAGGTGGTTGAGCTGCGGAGAGAGAGAGAGGAAGGTTCACACGCATCTCAACATGGACGCTGCTGCTGTCCGTCCACGTCTCCACATCCTCCAGATGAGACGTTAACAACGTGTCACACATCGCGTTTTCAGGAGAGAATTATCTCCTTCAGATGTTTCTCTTCTTTTCCTTTTCCACAAACGCCACTTCTCATGTTTGTTCTCAAACAATAAATAAGCAGAAGAGAAGATTTTTTTCTTTTCAGTTTACTCTTATAATAATCGATCACACTCAAGTCACTTTTGTCTTCATCTGTGGTCTTAAAATCTTCTATTATTATGATAATTAGTATGAATAACCTGAGCCTCAGAGACCTGAACCTGAATCTCTCTGATATTGTCACACGACCCGACTCACGTGCGTGCTGCCGATTCCCTCCAGCAGCAGTCGAGTGACCTCGGCTTGTCGGTCGAACTCGGTCTGAGCGACGCGGAGCTCGAGCTCTGCCTGCGGACGGAAACACGACATGGTCACACTCTCGGCGTGAAACACACACACACACACACACGAGTGACAACACTCACCTTGTCCACTTCCTCACTCAGCAGCTGAGAGAAAAACAACAACACTTTTGTTTGTAAAACACAAAAAAATGCACAAAATAGAAGTTTGAAACATCACATTCGAACAGGGAAGTGATGTCACGTTTGAAATATCGTCATCAACCACGATATTTCTATACTAATAAAGCTATAGTACAATATATTATCTATAATAAGAACAGGGAACTTCTCCTGAAACAACAGTTTCATTAGTAAAGAATCAATATTTTATTTTATTATTAATCCATAAATCATAAGACCGGGATCTGGATCCGTCTAATAAGTGTCGGCGTTCCCACTGCAGTCACTCACACGTTTACGATTCTTTGCCATAAATGGTTTTTTTGGTCTTGTAAATCACTTTTTGAGTGCGTTAATATCAATTAAGTTTATTTTTATCACAGTTAAGACTTGAAAGTCATAATTACGTCAGTGGCGTGTTTGTTTGCCGTCGGCTGTTGAACAGCGAGCTGAACTGAAACTGACCTTTGCTCTACATCCTGCAGACGCTGGCGGCTGACGGACGGTTGTTGTTGTGTTGTGTTGCGCCCCCTTGTGTTCAACTAGAGTTATTGTGAGGACGTGACACTGAATACTTCATATTTGCAGACGAGGTTTCGTGTCTCTGATGATGATGTGCTGGTTCACTTCAGGTCGAGTGAAGAATAAACGTTAAAGAAGCAGAACTGATGTCAGATCTGTGTGAACTCGAGCTTCTGTGTTTTAGTCTAATCGCCTGCATCACGTGAGAACCTAGGTGGGGTCAGGTGGAGGAGTGGAGGGGAATACTAAGTTTTTTCCCCACAGAACAAACACTGAATCACTGGGAACCGACTGAAACCTCTTAATATTTCTACCAACACGGCTCTACTTCTATTTCTCTGACGACACGTGTTCAGTTCTACGTGTACAACCTTCCTCTGCTCGGACGCACCGGGGTCCGGCGACGCCACGTCCCAGCTCTCCCAGCCGCCGCTCTGCAGCTGAGACAGAGCGAGAGAGTCAACACGACTCGACACGAGCAGCCGACATGAGCGTGTCAGATGACTCATGCATGAAATAAAACACTTTAAAAATGTTTTGTTAAACCGGGATCTACGCCGCAGCTCAAGAGGTCAGAGGTCAGAGAAGAACCAAACTCATGTGGTGTGGAGCTTCAACTGAGGCTTGTTCAAAAAGCTCATCATCATTTATGTGTCAGATGAAAAGATTCAACACATAAATGAAAAGATTGGGATAAAAGTGATAAAAATCAAACGTGTAGAAACGTGTTTAGGTTGCGAACGTCAGAAACACGTCAGTCAAAAGCCACTTCCCCTGTTAGCATGTTAGCCTAGCGTACAGCTCAGAGACTCTTACCGCGGAGGCGCTGGCAGACAGGACGTAATTCCGAGGCCTCGTCTCCTGAAAGTCGGGGGCAGCCTAAAAAAACAAGAGCAGGGAGGAGGAGAGAGGATGAGAGAGGTGAGAGGAGGAGAGAGGAGGAGAGAGGAGGTGAGAGGTCAGAGGAGCAGAGAGGAGGAGAGAGGAGGAGGAGAGAGGTGAGAGGAGGAGAGAGGAGGAGAGAGGTGAGAGGAGGAGAGAGGAGGAGAGAGGTGAGAGGTCAGAGGAGCAGAGAGGAGGAGAGAGGAGGTGAGAGGTGAGAGGAGGAGAGAGGAGGAAAGAGGTGAGAGGAGGAGAGAGGAGAGAGGAGGTGAGAGGAGGAGGAGAGAGGAGAGAGGATGAGAGAGGTGAGAGGAGGAGAGAGGAGAGAGGAGGTGAGAGGAGGAGGAGAGAGGAGAGAGGATGAGAGAGGTGAGAGGAGAGAGGAGGAGAGAGGAGGAGAGAGGTGAGAGGAGGAGAGAGGAGGAGAGAGGTGAGAGGAGGAGAGAGGAGGAAAGAGGTGAGAGGAGGAGAGAGGAGGAAAGAGGAGGAGAGAGGAGGAGAGGAGGAGAGAGGATGAGAGAGTATCGAGGAGGAGCTGGATGGAGATAGGATGAGAGGCTCAGGAGCTCTTCTTCTCGAGCTAGAGGAGTCTCTCGGCTGCGCTCTTCTCTCTCTTCTCTTCTTCGCTCTTCTCTCTCTTATCTCTTCTTCTCTCTTCTCGCGGACTCTCTCTTCTTCTCTCTTCTCTCTTCTCTCTCCTCTCTCATCCTCTCTCCTCTCTCCTCCTCTCTCCTCCTCTCTCCTCCTCTCCTTCCTCCTCCTCTCACCTCTCTCATCCTCTCTCCTCCTCCTCTCACCTCCTCTCTCCTCCTCTCTCATCCTCTCTCCTCCTCCTCCTCCTCTCACCTCTCTCATCCTCTCTCCTCCTCCTCTCACCTCTCTCATCCTCTCTCCTCCTCCTCTCACCTCTCTCATCCTCTCACCTCCTCTCTCATCCTCTCTCCTCCTCCTCCTCCTCTCACCTCTCTCATCCTCTCTCCTCCTCCTCTCACCTCTCTCATCCTCTCTCCTCCTCCTCTCACCTCCTCTCTCCTCCTCTCTCATACTCTCTCCTCCTCCTCCTCCTCTCACCTCTCTCATCCTCTCTCCTCCTCTCACCTCTCTCTCCTCTCTCCTCCTCTCTCCTCCTCTCTCATCCTCTCTCCTCCTCCTCCTCCTCTCCCCTCCTCTCTCCTCCTCTCACCTCTCTCCTCCTCTCACCTCCTCCTCCTCTCTCTTCATCTCTCTTATCTCTTCTTCTTCTTCTTCTCTCTACATCTCTCTTCTTCTCTCTTCTTATCTCTTCTTCTTCTCTCTTCATCTCTCTTATCTCTTCTTCTTCTCTCTTCATCTCTCTTATCTCTTCTTCTTCTTCTTCTCTCTTCATCTCTCTTCTTATCTCTTCATCTCTCTTATCTCTTCTTCTTCTCTCTTCATCTCTCTTATCTCTTCTTCTTCTCTCTTCATCTCTCTTATCTCTTCTTCTTCTTCTTCTCTCTTCATCTCTCTTCTTCTCTCTTCTTATCTCTTCTTCTTCTCTCTTCATCTCTCTTATCTCTTCTTCTTCCTTACCTCTCTTCTCTCTTCTTCTCTCTTCTTCTCTCTAGCTCTTCATCGCTCTTATCTCTTACCTCTTCTTCTTCTCTCTTCTTCTCTCTTCTTCTTCTTCTCTCTTCAGCTCTCTGATCTCTTACCTCTTCTTCTTCTCTCTTCTGAGGCTCGACCATCCTCACCCTACCGACATCCTCCGCACCAGAAGAGGAAATAAACTCACTGCTGCTTTGGCTTCTGCCTGTTTTGCTTTCTTCACACGCGCTTTGCAGATGTCAAGATCCAGCCGGCGATTCTCCAGAAGCCGCCGCTCTTTCTGCACAAGACGAGAGGGAGTCGGGTCAGAAACACAAGAATCTGCTGCGGCGAACAAACAAAGGATGCCACGAGCTCTGAGGTGCAGTGGGTTCAGTGATGGTCCATGGCACCAATACGTCTCCTCACTCGGACGGTGTTCAGATGAATGAACGTCGGTCAGTCAGACTCACTGATATCGTCCTCCAGTCTCCTTCCAGGAAGTTGCGAAGAGGCGTGAGGAAGGAGGCCGCTGAGGTCTGGAGGAACTCGCGCTCGGCTCCGCCCAGTTTTCTCTGGTACTCGCCCACAGTGACCAAGGTGCAGCCTGCAGACACAACACACACACACACACACACGCACATAAACGGTAAAATCCTCCGCAGCCCAATCTAATGTGTAACAGTGGGAAAAAAAGAAGTTCTAAATTCTTGAAGTCGTCTCAATCAAGAGACCAAAATACTAATTTTACAAAATAAGTAACAGTTTCTTAAATATCTGTCTCGTCAATCTTTCACTGGGAAGACTTTTACGCTAGTTTTAGGAATTCTGGTAAAGAGTTCATCATGAACATGACCCATGGACAATGTGAGAGAGAGACCACCGTGTCACTGACCGTACGGCGTCTCGGGTCCGAATTCAGCGGCGGCGTCCACCATGTACTGGCCCAGCAGCTCGGCGTTGGTCGCCCTGGACGGAAGCTTCTTGTCCAGTTTGTCGTAGATGAACTCTTCTATTCGAGCACCTGGAAGGCAGCAGGTGATGATGCAACAGAGACCACGGTGAAACCACACACACAAAAAATGACCAACCACGAAACGTGTGTGAACTAGCTTTTAACGGACGATGTTAAAGACGCGCGTGTGTGTGTGTGTTAATGGGAAACACGTGTAGTGGAAATGCTCTCAGGACGCAGCTCCTCCACTGCACCTGAACGCAGCGCTGGCAGGAGTCTCCCTGCACACAGAGCATCATTAGTAATTCAACCTGTTCAGGTGCAGCCACGCTCTCACCTGACAGGGACTCGGTAACTGAACACATCACACAACTTACCAGTGTGGTCGACTGGAGCATGGAGGGATTCAAAAAACACAGAGCAACAGTTAGACAGCAACAAGCGCTTCTCTTCTCGTTCATTCCATCCACACGTCTGAGAAGCCGGGGAATCGAACCACCGACCTTCCGGTCAGTGGACGACCCGCTCTTTTCTCCTGGGCAGCAGCACTCACTGGGGTTGGGCTGCAGCAGCACCTCCGTTTGTCGCAGGATCTTTTCGGTCCAGTTCTTGGTGCCGTCAGCCCGAGCGATCAGGTTCTCCAGGTGTTGATCCAGCTCCGTCTTCTCCGCCTGGCCCAGCTTCTCCTCCGTGAACTAGGACACAAACTCATCTGTAAAAGAAATATCTTGGCGACCTTTAGCCCCATCATCAGATTAAATTATTATTATTTTGCCCTATAATTTGGTTAAGGAGCAAATACCTACTGAGCTAACTACTTTCCCCATCAGCCTCAGCTGTTGTCAGGGCTAATTAGCTAATGTTAGCAAGCTAACATGCTAAAGTGAGTTGGTGAACATGATTGACTTCACCCTATTAGCATAGTCACTGTAAGCATGCTAATATTAACCACTTTCTCACGCCTCAGCTACTTCAGTGCTAATTAACAATGCTAACATGCTAAAGTGAGACGGAGAACATGGTTAGCTGTACACCTGCTTTACTTCACATTGTTAGCATAGTCACTGTTAGCATGTAAGTGTGCTAATATTAACCAATTTCTCGCGCCTTAGCTATTCTCAGTGCTAATTAGCTAATACTAGCATGCTAACATGCTAAAGTGAGATGGAGAACATGGTTAACTGTACACCTGCTTTACTTCACATGTTAGCATGGTCCCTGTTAGCATGCTGTTCATACACTGTTACATGAAACAGAACTCCCTTGTAAAATCTCATATGTAAAACATTTCTTGATCATCTCCACGAGCACATTATTAATTATTGACATTGAATTATTGGTCCACTTATCGATATGGACTTCACGTTGATTCGGCTCACAGACGGTCACTGACAGAACTCGACTTCCTTCTTTCAAGGGACAGTTCAGTGATTTTGAAGTGGGGTTGTATGAGTTACTTACGCATAGTTAATATGTGACCTCATGGAGATCAGCGATGTCATTTAACAGAGTTGGGGGAGAAGTGGGAGGAGCGTCAGTCTGGGACCACAGACACACGTCCTGAAGCGTACAATTGAACGGATATGTTTTTTGTGGCTTAACAGATTAGTGAGTGCACGTTCTATTTGTGTACAGATATAATTAAAAGAACCATTCATTGTTTTTTAAATGTATATTATTCTATGCAGAGTCTGGGTCAGTTCACTTCCTGTGGGGGCGGGGTCTGCTTGTGTCACGTGGGTAATACACTTGATCACAGCCATCAATAATGGATGGAGGCTTAACGAACAGTCATCGGTTTACAGCCTGCGCATCAGAACACACACACACACACACACACACACACTGCGGCCCACAGATATGTGTGTGTCCGTCCTCCGTGCGGGAGACGGGACACCGGAGGCTGCGGGGATGTGATCCGCGTCTTACCTGCATCGCCCGGGTGAAGAAGACCCCTGCGTCCGAGGCCAGTCTCTTCACGTTGAAATCCATGGTGCCGAGTCGAACCGAGCCGAGTCGAGCCGAGCCGAGCACACAGACCAGCAGGGACGTGTTTGTGTCCCTGCGGAGGAGAGAGGAGAGGAGAGGAGATCCTCGGGGGATCAGATGAGAGGATGAGATGATGAGATGATGCAGCAGCAGCGGACTGAAGCTGTAATCCTCTTCACGGACACTCGGAAATCTTCCCTCCGCCCTGCGTTTAAAGAGCCCGCAGCACGTCACGACTCCCCCCGCAGCCTGTCCTGTACCTACTGTCCTCTACTGTAACTCCACCTTCACCTCTGCTCACGTGCATCCATGTTCTGTCTGCACTTGTTTCCTATTAAAAAAAAAAAAATCTGTCTGTGATTCAATTTTTATGGTCTCTATTTCCATGATTGAGTGGTTGATTGTGAATCTGCCCTGGTGATGTCACCCAATCACAGACGAGAAGAATACACACCCTCAGAAATATCATCCTATAATATGAAACACATGAATATAGTCTGAGCCTGAAGCCTGTGTTCTGTGTCCTGACCAGCAGAGGGCGACATGGAGAACGTGACTCGACTTCTCACTTGATTCATAACGTCAGTGAAACATCTTCCTGAGGAGTTTATCGTTCTAGTCTTCTTCCACACATGTTCATTTTGTACATTATGGTCCATTTACAGTCAAATAGACCATAAAGCACTGGATGTGTTGGGGGCGTGGATACAGTGAGATTGACAGCTGGTAACCGTCCAATTGGTGAAGCGCTCAGTCAGACCAAAGATTATCACGTAAACTGAAGAAGCACCTTAATGTTTGTGGCACTGAGACATTTTCGTGGTCGATCGCTGTCGGTTCACTGGTTCGATTCCCAGTTTAAAACCTGTAATGACGAGAAGAGAAACAAAGCAAAGACGCCGACTCTTTAACCAACTCCATCTTTATTGCTTCACTCATCATACCTTTACACTAACGGCCTGGGAATAATATTTAGATCAGGGCGGGAAAAAAACTGGAATTCCAAACAGTTTGGATCAAATTTTCCTCACTCAAGATTTTGGATCATCACACGAATCAGCAAATTACAAAAGAAAAACCAATGACACACTCATCAGAAACATGAAATCACTCTGTGACACAGCAGTTTCTCCTGAAACAAGAATTTCACTTTTTTTATTTTTTATTTCAGCACATAAATCTTTATAAATAATCAGGAGCAGTCAGAGAGCTTCCTGCCGTCACTGAAGACACGTTTATTCTTCATGAGAAGCATGAATGGAAACTATGAGAGTGAGTGTTGGAGGCTGTGAAGATGAATTATTGATCATCCACTTTCTAACCTTAAACACTGTGTAGCACCACATGTTTAGTTTTTGTGAGATTATAATAATTCCTCCTCCTCGTCTCTGATAAAGCTTTTCATCTCAAGAACATTTTCCACCGCGACTGTGAAAACATTAATAAAAACATGACTGTACCAATCAGATTAAACTGCACAAAGAAAAAAAACTGTACATGAGAACCAGGAGAATCAGCTCAGTGAATAAAACCCAACGCAACTGATATGAATAGTTTAAAAAATAGTAATAGATCAGTTTGACTGATGAACCAGTCGGAGCTACACACACAGTGGAGCCAGTGTTGTTATTATTATTAATAGAGAACATTGTGCAAAAATGTCTGAGCCACGGACTGTAAATAAAGATGGACGACAGCACATATCTTCTTCCTCTCGTTGTACAAACAATGTCAGTTATCTAATAAAAATGGTCCCATCTGCTAACATGGAGGGGGCGGGGCTTATGAGCTATACCAGCCACCAGGGGCGGTCACAATGATTTTGGGTTCATTTTTTAGGGAGCCGTCATATCGTCCATCTTTACGCCCACGACCTGGATACCGCCGCTCACCACCGCACAGACTCCACGAGATGTTACGAGAACAAGGTGGCGGCGCCTGAATCTGAGATATTGTTGTAGCTTTAATTCTTTGTACCAACAGGAGGAAGAAGAAGAAGAGACGTGTCGTCCATCTTCATTTGTTTCAACTAAACCAGCACAGTTTAGAACTGCAGGAGAAAATGGTCGTCAGTGCTCGTACGTTCCGTCGCTGAGCGAAAGCCCCCAAAGACGGGCGGAGTCAAACTGTTCACTCAAGTGAGAATCAAAGAAAAGTGCCAACGAGGCCGAGAACCAAACCCAGGAGTTGTGAATGTATCAAACACAAAGGAGAGAACTGAAACCGCGTCGACAGACAGAAATGAATATAGTTTTGATCATTAATCGCTGCTTCTCTTCTCTTTCTGACTAAACTAAACCAAACCAAACAAAGAACTCATGAACTGTTCACAGCTTGTAAAATTACAAAAAGCAACAGATCAAAGAAGGAAATAATCATTTGTCGCTGCCAAAACCGACACAAAAATAATTCAAATGTATTTTTTCTTTTTCCTTCAATCTTGTTTCCACTCGCTCAAAGGAAACCTGCTTAATTAGATTCTTATTGTAAATTAATTTACCTTGTGTCGAGTTGCGTGAGGCAGCGTTCGTCTGACATTCCTGAACACATCGTTCAAATTCTCCCAATCAGCTTTTTTCCAGAGGAAATTGAGTGTTTGATTTTGAAAGTGAAGCAGTTTAACTTAGCAGCATGTCGACATGCCAGGAAACATGACGGGGAACCGGACGTCGGTATAAAGGAACATCACTTCTTTCAACCTCGTCTCTTACTTTCATTATCTGGCATCACACTTTACCACCGGGGGCAGACAAAAGGATACCCGATGCCACATGTTAACGTCGGCATCAGGAGTGTAATTGTTCACGTACTTGCTGTGTAGTACACACGTTTACTGCAGTTTTCCCACTAGAGGGCAGCGCAGAACTCAAGACTGTACAACGTCCTGATTGCACATTCTGTAAATTAAAAAAAGCGGAGGAGGTCAGATGTCGTAGATGATATGTGGGGCGCTTCTTGCGTCTATACTGCCCCCCACTGTTCCATGTGCGTGTTGCGGACACGTAGCGTTAATTTTCATGGATGGAACTCATCACGTCGTCCAGTGAGAAGCAGCAGAGTCGGGTGACGATGCCAGATAATACAAAAACAAAAGCGAGGTTGAACTAAAGTGAAATGATCCTTTAAAGAAAACAAAGAGGATCCAGGATTTTTCTACACAAGTTTTTCTGGATATAGTTTCTGAGCGTACATCAGTCAAACCTAAAGGAATTTAAATATAGAGAAGAGTCAGAGTGTTTACAGTTAGATTATAAAACATACGCACAGTAAAAGGAAGAGACAAACAAGAATATTTACATATTTAACAAAACAAGTCCATCGCCGTCGTCGTCGTGCCCACGAGGTCCGGGAAGTTTCCGTCGGTGTGACGCGGCATCTCCGTGGTCGACACACGGATATTCACTGTACATGTGTCCACGGCTCGGCGCCCGGCACGAGCAACGAGCGATAGTGACGTCGGACGCCACGTGACCTTTTAGCCTTTCGTTCAGAGTTACAGTTGAAGGCAGTGAGCTGGGTGGAGAGGGCGTTTGTTTCCTTCCACTGAGAATCCAGCATCACTCTGACTGTTTTGTTCTGTCGTTAAATCTTTGACACACACACACACACACACACACACACACACACACACACACACACACACACACACACACACACACACACACACACACACACACACACACACACACACACACACACACACACACACACACACACACACACACACACACACACACACACACACACACACACACACACGAACGCGTCCTACGTGTCACATGTGGAGGTTCGGTCCGAACTGCGGAGGAGAAGGTCAGAGACACAGTTCTGCTCTACAAAATAATAACATGATCAGAAGAAGAATAATGCACACGATCGACCCCAGCGGTGGTGGTGGTGACAGTGGGGGGCGGGACCTTAGGTTGATTTTTACTTGGTTGGTCAGCTGCGGCGGCGTCAGCCTCTCTGTCCGTGGTTCACCTCCGGTCCGTGGTTCGTGTCCATGGGATCCTCCTTGAAGGTTTCACACTGTTCCATGACTTTTCTGCAGAATGAAAACATGTCAGGAGATTAGCTGACGGTTCCATGCAGTGGATTCTGACACCGTAACGTTTTCTGAAGGTTTGTCCTTTTGTTACTCATCACTTTTCAGACTTCTTTATGATATTAGGAACAAATTCCATGTTTTTTCTGTTAAACCAGGTGGGCAATTAACCTGGGACCCAGGAGAATTCTGGGAGAGGAGCTGATGAAGTCTCACCTGGCCATGTCCTTGGTCTCCGGCTGCGAGCTGTCCAGTTCCAGAACCGTCTCCAGGAGACTGACTCCGCCTTCTTTTATCAGCAGGGGACAGTACTTGCTCGCTACAGGTCAAAGAGTGAAAGAGAAAGTGTGAGAGAATCATTCCAGAAGTAGTCTGATGTTCTGATCTATAAAATATAATAATCTGACTCCACCTCTGAGGATGTACAAATGTCACAGAGCAGCAGACACTCACGGTAAACGGACACCAGGTTGAAGAGGGCCCAGGTGGCCCAGTGCTGACTGACCGGGGCGATGCTCTGAGGCAGCAGACGCAGGATGGGCTCGAACGACCTGAGAGAACCAAACGCAATATTTAAAGAAAAGAAACTCTTCCAACCGTGTCTTCACTGTGAGAACATGAACCGAACAGAACCTGTAGTTGATGTTGCGGCGCGAGGTGACGTCCCAACTCTGGATGGCGTCCCACATCTTGTCCATCACCGTGTCCCTCCGCGGCTCCTCCATCGACCAGACGTCCGGCCCGTCGAACATAATGTGCGAGAGCACGCCACACGCGTTGTACGACACCTCGATCCCGTCGGCCTTACTGTCCAGAAGGTTACTGTGAAGCGGGGTCACAGGTTAGGACTATGAAACATGAACCGGTAACAAAGATAATAATCAAGGTTCACAGGTTAGGACTATGAAACATGAACCGGTAACAAAGATAATAATCAAACCTTCTCCTACCTGAACACGGTGATGAACTGTGGCGTGAGCAACTGCGGCCTCAGAGCTTTGACCTCGGCCACATTACCCAGAAGCCCCAGCATGTTGCGGTGAAGCTCCTGCTTGTCTGTGAACTCCTGCATTAAGATCACATGGTAGGAAGAGAGGAATTATTATTTATTACCCAGTGAGAATCTTGATGCAACAGAGGGAATGTGATTGGTTCCAGACTCACCTGTAGACATTCCAGAAAGAGGCTCATCCCCCGACAGTTGAGGAACATCTGACAGTTGTCGGGCGTCTCGTCTGTGATGTTCCACAGGGCGCTCCAGGAAAACTCCATCACCTGGTCACACTGACGGGAAACAAATACACATAACGATTGATTTCTTGTAAACTCAAGTCGTGGTTCATCAACCTAAAGAAGAAGCAGAGGAGTAAAAACTCTGAACTCACCGTTCTATCCTGGAGCTTCTTCTGGATTAAATTCAACATGGTCTGAAAATGAAAGAAGAAAAAGTTAGCGCTGACTGAGGGTGTGACATGATGGCGTGTTGCCATGACAGTGGCCCTAGTTGTTACCGACCTTGACGAAGCCCATCTTCCCCACGGCCTCCTTGTGATGGTTGTCCACCTGACAGACCAGAGCGTTGCAGAGGTGCACGGCGATCCTCTGGATGGACTCGTCCTGCCGGGCCGGCTCCAGGATCTTCAGCAGCAGCTGGTTGACCCGACTGTACTGGAACTCCAGCTCCTCCGGGATACTGAAGTTGCACAGCGTCAGGCAGCAGTTCCTCTGGACCTGGTGAGGAGACAGGATGTGAGGAGACAGATCTGAACCGATGAAGGGGGACGATGTTGATGTTGATGATGTCAGAGGTCACTTACAGTGACTTCCTGGTACTGCTCCATTCCGTTCAGCACCACCTGAATCACCTCTCGACGCAACCGCACGCTCTGGTCGCTGCGGTAGTCTGTGTTGGTCAGGTAGAACAGAGCGGCGCTGCCCGTCACCTGGATGCTCTTGTCGTACTTGTGGCACTTTAGTGCTGCGATGACGAGCTGAAACAATGTTTAACAGGAGAGGTGAGGAGACGTGAAGTGTCGGAGGGCGATCGTGGCACGAAGAACAAACTCTGACTTAATCTCAGTCATACTTGCAGAGCGCGGAGCAGCTGGCCGCAGTGTTGTATCCGGGCGATGTCGAACAGCTGGTTGATGGCTCTGTGGGCCAGTTCGGGGCGGAACTCCGTGTACGCCTCGATCGCGTTGAGGACCTGGTCTTCGTTCTTCGATCCGGTCACCTGACAAAGGCCACAAACACAAAACTTCTTCATACGTCACACGATTCATTCCTCCAATCCAATCACTGATGAATCCCTAACTTAATATTCAGTGATCACATGTATATGCGATGAAAGGTCACCACTGTGAGTGTGTTCACACCAAAGATTATTTTTATCCCATATGGGATTAGTTTATCAATTTACTTGTGTGTGTGTGTTGTGTGTTTGTGTACCTTATAAGCAGGGATGTGTGTGACGTTGCAGAGCGTGGTGTCGTATAAGCCCAGAAACTGCAGCGGCCTCTTCAGCTCCTGCAGAGGGTAGATGCTGCTCTTGCACGGCTCGGTGCTGAAAGAGAAAAACAATGTGACTGATGCTTTTACTCTCTAGATTAACGTTCTGCTCTGCGGTTGGTCGACGACCCCACCTCGGTCGACCCATGGCCTTTTCAAAGTGCGGAACTGTGCAGTTGTCCAGCATGATTTGACCCGAGATGTCCAGCGACACCAGGTTGACCAGACGCTGGACGAAAGCCGTCAGGATCTTCCTGGTCATCTTGAACTTGGCCGTCCGCCGGCTCTCCCGTGAGATGTCAAAGTGCCTGAAGTGGGCATATATGAAGATAATACTGTGATTTGTATGAACCCTAATGTTTTACCTAATTCATCTAATGCTCTACCTCTATGCAAACTATGAATGTTCTGGTAGTGTGTTAAAAAAAAGTGTTAAGGAACCAGCGGACCAGCGTCTGAAATCAGCTCATTTTTATCTTTTCCAGCAGCGGAACTGAAAACCTTCTCCAATCTAGTCGGAAAACACATTGTACAAACTATATCCTTTCACAGCGCAGCCTGGTCCTAAAGCTTGAGCGTGGTCAGTGAGGTAACAGAACACAAACTAAAACCTTAAAACCTTTCGATAACTTTCATGGTTCAAACAACACACAGAGGTTTGAAATCCTGCGGGTGACCACTTGTCAATAACCCAACAACTTCAGTGAATTACATGAAAGTTACAAAGACCCCAGAAGCCCCCGTCCCACCTCACCTGAGATTAACGAGCTCCACCACCGTACTGACCAGCTCCTCCGACAGGTCCACATTGTAGAGGACCAGAGACGCCAGTCTGTCCTTCCACTGGGTGAGAAACGCCGTTCCCGGCAACTGCACGTTGGACAGATCGAGCGACGTGAGCGACTTCAGCGGTTTGAGCAACATCTCGGCGTCCACCTCGTCCGGCAGGCCACCCAGGTTGAGCAGTCGGAGGCGGTTGAAGCCCTGGAAGTTAAAGTCCGTCTCCAGCGCCTGCCGTGCAGCGGGGCTCTCCTCCTCCTCTTCCTCCGAGTCCTCGTTGCAGGCGAGCGGGGCGCCGCCCTTCCTGTAGAAGATGCGTCTGCAGCCGAACAGACACAGAGACACCAGGGTCTCGCGGAAGCAGGTGAGTGTTTTCAAGCTGCGTGACGACAGACTGTTGCAGTAGGTGAGGTGGAGCTCGATCAGGTCCTGGCGAGAAAGACACGCAAAATAAATAATTATTGATTACATACTTGTGTTCTATCATTCCAATATCCGACAACCCGTAAGTCCTTTTTGTGAGAGAGCAGAGAAGTTGTTGTGAGTTCCTTTACTTCCTGATGTTCCTGAAATACTACAGGTACGACTAATGTCCCACCTGTTTTCTAATGGCCTCCAGATCTCTGTCGCGTACAAAGTCTTCCCTCAGCTGCACCCGGGTCAGTCTGGTGCTGCGAGGGTCCGAGAACAGCTGAAGGAAACTCTCCTCGGGCTCAAAGTTACTGTCTGTGTGGACCAACTCCATGTACCTGTTCAAAACCGACAAACAAAGACAGGGAATCTACTAACACAGAGCTTTTCTAAAGACTGAATATCAAATAAAATATCCCCGTTACGTACGTGTTAACCAGCTTGTCGCAGATTTCGCTGGGAAGGAAGATGTCCGAGCGCAGGCAGAGCTTGTCCCTGAATCCCTGGTAGCACATGGTCTTCCTGAGGTTCTTCAGGCAGAAGACCGTCGTCAGAGCCATGAGACTCTCGGGGTTGTCGCCTGCTTTGGCTGCCATATTGGCCCCTTCTTCTTCTTCTCCTCGGTCTCAGCTCACGCACACACTCACAGGGGCCGTGCAGGTGACCTCAGGAAGCAAGCACTGAACAAGGTCAAGGGGTCAGGAGTGAATTCTTTTCTGACCGAATGTGAATAACAATAATGCACGTGAGAGCCTGACCCATATGAATTTTTTTCCGGGGGCTGATGCCGATATCAATATTAGGGAATACAAGATTTCTAATACATCGACCTATATATATTTGAATCTGTCAATGATTCCTAAAATGTCATCATCAAACCCTTTGTGACAAAGAAATGTATTTGAGGCTTGAATATTAAGTTTACAGCTGCAACACGACCACTAAATTAATCGCCAAATATTTTGATAATCGATTAATCGAGAAACATGTTCGTAATTTTTTACCATTTTATGAAGCAATCAACTAATTGAGAAAATAATCGACAGATTAAACAATTTATGAAAATAATCGTTATTGCAGCCCTAAAAGAAATGTATCTGAGGCTTTAAATTAAAGTTTATCCATAAACTTTATCATAAATAACTATAAACTAAAATAAAACAGATATATAGAACTTGCACAGAGCAAATAAACATAATTATCCGTGTCTCCATTAGTTTTAACATTAATCATGGAGAAAACCTCTTTGCTCATTTAGCCAAGTTGACTGTCACAACTTCTGTCCACTGACGAGTTTCACACTTTGCAACAAGTTGTTCCAACATTAACATCACAATTACATCACTGTGCTAATTTTACACTGACTCGACACAGACACACACACACAGAGACCGACAGACACACACAGACAGAGAGACACACACACACACACACACACAGACACACACACACACACACACAGAGACCGACAGACACACACAGACAGAGACACACACACACACACACACAGAGACACACACACACAGACAGAGACACACACACACACACACACACACACACACACACACACAGACAGAGACACACACACACACACACACACAGACAGAGACACACACACACACACACAGACAGACAGACAGAGACACACACACACAGACAGACACACAGAGACAAACACAGACACAGACACACACACACACACAGACAGAGACACAGAGACAGACAGACAGACAGAGACACACACACACAGACAGAGACACACACACACACACACACACACACACAGACAGACACACAGAGACAAACACAGACACACACACACACACACACAGACAGAGAGAGACACACACACACACACACACACAGACAGACACACAGACACACACACACACACAGACACACAGACCGCAGTTTATCCCTGAGGGAGACTGTTACCAAGTTAGCAGGCTAGCTAGCCAACCAGCTAGCTTGCTAGCTAGCTTCACTGTGGAACACTCCACTTTGACAACACTCAACGTTCTTCGCTTCGAACGGGCAGATACGAAGCGTCAGCTCGGTCACTCGCGACCTCTCTCCGCCCCCGAGAGCAACACGTGTTATTCTGTATTTAGCCTCCACTCGCCGACGCGGTGTCAGCGGTGCACTTCGGCGGCTCTACGCGTTAGCTTCGTAGCTAAACGGTTACTTTCCTCTGCTATGGCGTTAGCTACCGTTGGCTAGCGGGGCTAGCGCTAGCTTACAAGGCTGCGCGTGCAGCGGAGGAGGCTACAGCGACGCGGACAGCGGGTCAGCGGGGTTCGGGTGCTCGGCTCAGCGGCCGCGGCTCTACCTGAGCTACAGCCGAGGCTGTGTGTCCCGACGACGGCGAGAAAAGGAGCTTTTTGATCCGCGGTCTTCACTCATCTGATGCTCGGTCTCGTCCGATGTCAACAAACAGGCTCCTCCCCCTCCTCCTGCTCCTGCTCCTCCTACTTCTTCTACTCCTCCTCCTCTTCTTCAGCTGGGACAATTTTACTGTACTGCTGTTGTGTCACCAGTGAATATTTTCTGATATTATTATTATAATTATAACAATTATAAAAGCATGAGTAGTTGTAGTTGTAGTAGTGACAAATAAACAAACGGACAAGGGAAAAAAACATGACTCCGTTACGGAGGAGTTCAGCTGTGTCAAACTGTCACGTTTTATTTTGTAAATATAAATCTTTTTTTAATTTAATTATCGGTTGAGGATTTCTGTGTTGTCCAATTGGGATGCTCAACACAACTCAAACTTTATTTATAAAGCACATTCAAAACCACCAACTGTTGACCAAAGTTCTGTACAGGTCAATAAACAATACAATAGCATAAGATAAACATCCCGCCAAATGGTCTCAGGCCCCGAGGAATAATACCGAGGTCCGGACCTCGAGATCTGTCCACAGGGGCCCAGCATTAATCTAGGCTCCTTCCTCCAGCCTCTCCAGAGTTTACAGTTTACAAGTACAGGTACAAACGCTGAGAAGCATATGACTGACATGCAGAAACATATGGCAACAGAGCATCAGACAGTAACATCACACATGGTGCAGCATATTTATCTCTGTGCTCTCAGGCAGTGGCAGAGCAGCTGTCGAGGGGGGGACGGGGACTGTTGTGTTTGCTGAGTGTCTGCTCTGTGTTACATGGAAACTGTGCTCGTCTTTGTTTTTGAGCAGTAAAATGTTTCTAGTATGAACTGTTTGAGGATTTATTTTTTTTTGGTCCCATTTCAGAGGCTCCTCCAAACGCGTCCCACCATTTCCGAGCGACGAAGGGTCAAACGGTTGGATCCTTCTCGGCTAAACCGATCCCAGGATTCATTGCGTGCCGGTGACGAACCTTCGAACCGTGCGGCAACTGCTGCTCCGTTGCTAGACGACAGTGGTCAGGGCGAACACCCTGGTGACGGCAATCTGCCGAAGACCAGACCGTTTCATTTGGTTCGGCTGTCATGGCGGTCTAGACGTAGACTAGACAGCTAGGGGGCCGCTGAATTCAGTGTCTAAAGTTGTAATATTACAACTTTACCATTATTTACGTGTATGGACAACTTGCACTTTGTTTATAATTTTGATAATGAAAGAATAGTTTGAAGGTTTGAATTATTTGGTTTGGTATCATCTTTATCTAATAGTGCGTTCACACAAATTTCCACGTTGCTTTGGTCGCGCGAGTATCTGAGTTTGGTCTCTAGAACATTTGTGCTGATGCGTGTCATCGTGCGAATATTTGCCACGTTCCTTTTTCCACTTTCTCCGACAAACCTCCTCCGAACATCGCCCCACGTCAGTGACGTGAAATTCGCATCTAGTCGTGTCTGATGCCGAGTTCCAGTTAACCTTGGAACTCGGAACTCGGGTATATTGTTCCAGTATGATCTCGGAACTCAGAATTAAACTCGGAGGTCTTAATTGATGTTTGGATGCAGAAAAAAAACACCAAACCTGAGTTCCGAGTTCCGAGGTAAACTGGAATGCAGCATTATCTAGGCGCTCATAATTCGTGTCTGGTGTGAACGCACCATGAGGGGGTGTCCTTTACCTGTCGGCCCCCAAAGTCCCTTGACACGCCCCTGTTACAGTAACACACCTGTGAGAGATTCTTTTGGCTCTTTTGGAGAAAGCTCATCTGTACCTGGAATAATAAGCGGAGCGGCCGGCTGCAGCAGGGGACGAGGGGCAGAGAGTCCGCGGGGTCTGCCCACTGTGTTGTTGTGGTGGTGAAGACGGAAGTGACAGCAGGACTGAGGACTTCCCACCGGTCCAGGAACTCATTCCTCCTGGAGGCAGTTGCAGGAATCACCCGCCGCCTGCCCAGACATGTCGACCGCCTACAGAAACAGGTGAGACGCGCACACATCTCCCTTCTCTCTCTCAGTCTAACGACCTGAATGTGCATCACTCGGTGTAGCAGGTAGCATCGTAGCCCCATGACAGTAGCTCCACTGTTAGCTAGCTAGCAGGTAGCTAAGCTAACCAAACACAAAGCCACGTTTTAGGGTTTTTTAGGCGAGAGTTGCGAAGACACACACTTTGTATGAAATATGATTTTGCTCAGTCTAAGACGAAGCAACAGCGAGCATCCGGGCGTTTAACGGGCAGTGATTCGGCGAGTTGTTGGGCTCTAAGTGGACACGTTTGCTCACTGTTAGCTCCCGGTTAGCTCCCTGTTAGCACGTCAGCTGACACACTCACATCCTCAAGCAGAGAGTGGCTAACAGTGAGCTAACAGTCAGTTAGCATCCAGCTGCTGATTGTTAGCTCACTGTTAGCTTCCTGTTAGCTCGTCAGCTGACTAACACTCACTTCCTCAAGCAGACAGAGGCTAACAGTGGCTAACAGTGGCTAACAGTGGCTAACAGTGGCTAACAGTGAGCTAACAGTCAGCTAACAGTGGCTAACAGTGAGCTAACACTGGCTAACAGTCAGTTAGCATCCAGCTGCTGACTCGGTGATTCTGTCACAGCTGTGGATTATTTACATTGTGAACTCACGTGAGATCAGTTCATGATGAATCCGCCTCGTGTTCCTGGTCCTCAGGTCACAAAGACACGTTTTAATCAAGAGCTTCTACATGTGAGAGAATTTGTCGCTGCTATAAATTAAAAAAAGGTTATTTGTAAATTTGTTTTGTGCATCTTCATTTTTAGAGCTCGACCGATATAGATTTTTCGGGGCGATGCATATATATATATATATATATATATATATATATATATAAATTCAATGATTGTTCAGATTTTTTTATCAAACCCTAATGACAAAGATATGTATTTGTAATGTATTGAAATGAAAATAGATACTGTAAACTGTAATATAAATAACTACGATTAAAAAAGAAAACACAAATACAACAAAATTGCCAGTCATTTTTTTTACCGTTAAAATGTAAGCATAAATCTTTTTAGCATTGTTTATTCTGAGAAATTAAACTTTTCCTATCGGCAAACGTAAAGGCCAAAATCAATATGTCCGTCAAAGGCTCATATCAATAAATCGTCAGGCTCTACAAATTTTAATTGTTTAAAAAAAAAAATTATGACAGCGCTTATTATCTTCTGTATCCACCGATAATAAACAGGTTATGGCTCATAGTCAGGTGTTGGGTTTTAAAAGGCAAAACAAGTGAATATTTATATGTGAATATGAATTAGAGTCCAACCAATTTATCGGTTGGCCTAAAATATTATTTTTGGCATTTGTGTTTGCGTATATGAAAACTTTTAGAATCACTTGGTTCTAATCTTGATTTGTGGATTCTTGTTCCAGAATACAGGAGTTCAAAGTCGCGCTGAGTGAAGAAAACCTCAACCTGACGACTCTGAGGGAACTTTGCTTCAATGGTGAGTTTCACACCTCAATGTTGATATTAATGTTGTATGATATTTTGTTTGTGCTGCGTTTGACTCTCTTCTCCTTCCGTCAATCCCAGGAGTCCCATTCGAAGGAGGCATACGAGCACTTTGCTGGAAGGTGAGTTGCTCCACACTGGACCTCGGGCAGGAACATCAGATAGATACCGCAAAACAAAACAAAAGCACTCCTCAGAATTTATAATGGGAACGTAGAGTTATTCAAGCCCCCACTCCTTCTTTTTATAGAATATCATTCTATGAACATTTCCTTTGTGGAGCTCGTTAATATCTCAAACTTTTTCTTGTGTCCAGTCATTCCAACATGTCATTGAGGTTTGTATCACGATTATTGGAGCGTTGTCTGCAAGATCCACGACACGTTTCTTTAAACCCAGACATGTACATTTTGCATCTATGAAAACTTTGGGATCTTGACATTGAAGATATTCACGACTAAAGTTTGGGCAAACCATCTTTACTCAACAATAATTATCTCTTTGGCAAAATATAAAAAATGATAACAAGGTCTGGCGGACTATGAAGGGACAAACTGTCTCTGTTCTGTCTGGTGTTTCAAACTGTTCCTGACTCCTGATTGTTTTCGTCCTCTTTTCAGATCCTTCTGAATTACCTGCCTCTCGATCAGACGCTGTGGGAGTCGTTCCTCACGAAACAGAGGTCAGTGTGATGACGACGCCC
Source organism: Scophthalmus maximus (assembly GCF_022379125.1). Lineage (NCBI taxonomy): Eukaryota > Metazoa > Chordata > Actinopteri > Pleuronectiformes > Scophthalmidae > Scophthalmus > Scophthalmus maximus. The sequence continues at coordinate 752,338 of NC_061534.1, forward strand.
GGAGGTTCGAAGACTCGAGTTGTCACCAGGCAACACCAACACCAGCAGAGCTGATGACATTAGCTAATGTCGTTACCTGATTATGAAAAGAAAAGAAGCTCCACTTTAAATGTGACTCACCAAACCTGAGGCTGTTTATTATGATGCTAAAAAAAACAACAACCATCGACATTTCTTTCACTTTCCCTGTTTCTGTCTGAGCTGATAGAGTAAAGTTGTTCTTCTTTCACATGGATGTTTCAGAGACGGGACAGATTAGTAAAACTTTCTTAGAGTGTTTTGAATTCTCCAGAAAAACGAAATAACCTGGATAATGAAACGTTGAAAGAGAACAACAGAACATTATTCGCTGATTTTTACAAAACGTGTCTTGGTTTTGAAAAACTAACTGCCCCTTTTTAAATCGGTCAGCGTTTGGTACAGTCACATGAGATATGAAAGACTGATGATGAATTGACTCTGTCACAGGGACGTTTACTCCCAGTTCCTGAAGGAGATGATCATCCAGCCTGGAATCGCCAAAGCCAACATGGGCCTGTCTAGAGAAGACGTGACCATGGAGGACCATGTGAGTGAAGTTTAATCAATCAAGGTTCATGCTGCGAAAAAGCAGTGTGACTGTAATAATTAATAAATCATCTGCTCATCTGTCTTTGTTTTCAGCCTCTCAATCCGAACCCAGACAGCCGGTGGAACAACTACTTCAAAGACAATGAGATTCTGCTCCAGATTGACAAAGACGTGAGGTAAACATTCTTCCTTCAGTTCAGCATTACATCCTGTGGTAAGGAGTATTATTCTCATTGTACGACGTTGGCATATTTTTGCAGGCGACTGTACCCAGACATGGCGTTCTTCCAGCGTCCCACCGACTACCCCTGCCAGCTCATCCTGGATCCTCAGAACGATTACGAGACGCTGCGTCGACGAGTGGAACAAACCACCCTGAAGGCTCAGACTGTGAACCGCAACCGCAGCGGAGTCACCAACGTAAGAGACCGTAAGATCCATAAACGATATGAGCCGGTGGCTTCGCTCTCTGACCAGATGAATCTCTCGCTCTCAGGTCAGTTCTCCCGGAAAGTCTCTGAACCTGTATCCGTCCAATGAGTACGAGGTTCTGCCCAACGGGAGCGAGGCTCACTGGGAGGTGGTGGAGCGGATCCTCTTCATCTACGCCAAGCTCAACCCAGGCATCGCCTACGTCCAGGGCATGAACGAGATCGTCGGACCGATCTACTACACCTTCGCCACGGACCCCAACAGTCAGTGGAAAGGTCGGTGACGTCTGAACAGTGAGCAGCGTTTCTCTGTCGACGACCTCTCGTCGTGCATACGCGTGTCAGTGATTCCCTGTTGTCCTTCATCCTTCAGAACACGCCGAGGCTGACACCTTCTTCTGCTTCACCAACCTGATGTCAGAGAACAGAGACAACTTCATCAAGAGCCTGGACGACTCTCAGTGCGGCATCACCTACAAGATGGAGAGCGTGTACTCGATGCTCAAAGACAAAGACCTGGAGCTTTATCTGAAGCTGGTGAGCTACAGGACGTCACATTCACCCGCCTCGAAGAGTTTAATTCATTCTTTCTTGTCTTTTGTAAATCTCCTCGGCCACAGATGTTGTGACTGTAAATGTTTCACAGTAAAAGCCCCGTTAAGAAACAAAGACTTTCTGTGAGGGCTTTTAATTTGAAAGGTTCAGGGGATGTGCTGAGTCATCAAGTGACTTTAACATCATGTAAGGTCCACCTCATGTAACTATATTAGACTCATTCAAAGTTGATGTGGCAACATCTAATTGTACACATATGAACACAGTTATGGACAATATATTACATTTCTGTGAACAAGTTCTTCTAAATATCACACACTGTGGCTTTAATGTCTAAGACCTGACTTTCCTCTCTTCCTCACGCAGGAGGAGCAGAACATCAAGCCTCAGTACTTCACGTTCCGCTGGTTGACCCTCCTGTTGTCTCAGGAGTTCCTGCTGCCAGATGTCATCCGCATCTGGGACACGCTGTTTTCTGACGAGGGCCGATTCCACTTCCTCATCCTGGTGTGCTGCGCCATGCTCATGTGAGCTGCTCACGTCGTCATCGTAATCCTCTCTGTTCTCCGTCCCACGGCTCGACTCGTCAGGTCTGATGGTTTTTCTTTTGGTTCTTGTCTTTTCACACAGACTCATCAGAGATAATTTGCTGGCGGGAGACTTCACAGTAAACATGAGGTTACTGCAGGTGAGGCTGTCGTGTTCTATAAACTCCTCAGAAATGTGATTTGATATTCGAATTCCAACCAAAACTTTAAAGTAAAACCAGAAGAAGTGAACATGTGTCATCATCATTCCACATCTGATGACGTCACAACACTGGCATCACGTGTGTCGTACACAACAACAAATTCACAGCGTCGTCACAGAGACTATATCAGCTGGTCGATTCTCACCAGCTGTTCTCCAGCTGTGGTGACTCGCAACCAATCACTGACACATCCACTGATGACATCACTGCAGCTGAGGCCTGAAAGGCCCAGAGCTCGTGGAGACAAACTTTTGAAATTTTTTCATTACTTTTTATTTGATCGTCCATCTATTCATGCTAGCTTTATCTTTCTCTTTATTTTATTTTTTTCCCAATATCTTAATTAAGGACATTTGCAGAAACATATTAACACAAAGTCACATACAAACAAAGAAAACATAATAAATTAATCGTAACAATTCATACCCCACTTCCTGTGATGCAATCTTAGCTTTAACTAGACCAGGAGCCACGCCCACAATTTAAACTCTTGGACCGGGACCCAGTCCCTGATTCTAACCAATGAGACGTAGATACAGATACAACCGGTCGAAACAATAACCCGATCAATAATCTCTACTCAAGAACAAGAGTCTAAGTTATGAAACAGAAACTTTCTGTGAGTTTTTAATCATCTCATCACTTGACATCTGTCCTCCTGCAGGATTACCCGATCTCTGACGTCCACACCATCCTGACCAGGGCCAAAGATCTGCAGGAGAACTCCTAATCTGCTCCCTCTGGTGGTCCGGGGTGGAACAGCAGGTGGGAGCTCAAACAGAAACATTATGATTGTGTCGGACGTGATGAACGAAAGAGCCTGGAGAGAGAGAGAGAGAGAGAGAGAGAGACACACACACACACACACACACACACACACACACACACACACACACACACACACACACACACACACACCCACCCAGTGTTCTGCTTTTTAATACTGGAGGAGGACACGCTCACACTTACTGCTTCCTCAAAGCAAGGAGGAGGACTTGCCTCTCTCACGTTGCATTATGGGAAACGGCTGCCCTCGCTCGCCGCCTCCTCTACCACGGAAACTCTGTGTGCTCGGATGACGGTGACTGCAGCAAACATCCGACGGAGGCGGAACCAAGTTGAACCTACGCTAAACTCACTGTCAAGACGTTTCTCTGGCTCGAGCCACGACGCATGTTTATGTTTCTTTATTTTTTAAAAGCCGAACATTTTTAATGTAAGAAACGTTTGTTGCCTTATTATCTGGAGGAATGAAAATGAAGTGAAGGGTCACCTCCTGGAAATCATTGTCTCCATGACGATCATTGACTGTATATAAAGATGGCCGACGCGCCTCTACTTCTTCCTGAAGCTAAAATATCTCAGATTCAGTAGCCGCCATCTTGTGCTGGTGATTTCATGTGGATTCAGAGTCTGTAAAGTAGTAATTGTGGAGCTGAGGCCCCACACACACACACGCTCTCGACCAATCATGAGTCAGTGCCATTTGTCAATAATATAATCAATCAATAACAAATAACTAATGAGAAGCAAAGTGATCAGAAACATAAGCACGTGAACAAACATCATCAGTGTGATAAGACCATCCTCACATGACATGGAGGGGGCGGGGCTTATGACCTGTACTGCAGCCAGACACCAGGGGGCGATCAGGACGATTGGCCTTCATGTCGTCCATCTTTATTTACAGTCTGTGATATGAACTGACGTTGAATGACACAAAGTGTCTAATTACTTTTGAACCTTTTTGATTTGGGCACCGAATCATGCTAATCTATTTTTTCTTACGTTGACTTCAGATCAAAGATCAATATCCAAACGAGAAACGTTACAGGACGAGATACAAAAAGACATTTTGTATTTTAAAGTGTTTTAATCATCATGTGCTAAAGTGATGAGTAGGACTGTTTTGAGGGATTATAACTAATTAATGTAGATGTGTATTTATTTCTGTAATGGGGGGACGAGGGGGGGGTTTATCTGCATGGATCCAGTTTTGTAAACTCAGTAAGTTTTGTAAAGTCTCCGGTGTTAAGACCTGTATATATGTTTCTACACGTCTGCAGACGTGCAATTAAAATGAACGATGGTATAAATGAAAACGTCTTAAAGTCGTGAAGTGACGTCATCGAGATGAAATCTGTTCAGGAGGTTTTCATCCTGCTGACAAACAAACACAAAGAAGTTTTCAGAGCATTTATCTTGTTTAAATATTAACGTGTGATGAAACGAGGAGCCACGTGATCAGATCTCGTTCTTCAGACGACGTCGTTCCAAAGTTCAACTTGAAACTCCCTCGGACATGGAATCTTTAATCTGACCACTGAGATGTTGTTTCCCTCCAAAATTTGATTGGTATTCAGAAAAGACCACCGAGTACAATGTATGCCACTGAGATTTAATGTTTTTATTACGTCATAGAACAATAAGTATAAAGAAACAAAATCTCAACAGTGTTCGTCCATCTGAAGATTTATTTATTTAGTATATTTTTTAGTGTGAACAAAATAAAAAATATGAATTTCTGAATTTAAAAGTTGAATAAACCGGTGGACAGTGCGGGGGGGGGGGGGGGGTCATCGGTCATCAACGTGAGTGACGTCAGCGCGTTCATGATAACGGTGGCGACAGCACTTGATTTATCCACGTTCAGGGGTCGACGGACGGAGTCGGCACCGGCTCCTGCTCGTCTCCACCGGCTCGGTCCCTGCAGACACATATTTCCAACCGGCGCCGCTTTAGTGTGACAAACATATTGGTCTTTAAAGAGCCTGAAGAAGAAAGAAGTTCTGCTCTTATCCTTCTTCTTTCAGAGGTGAGTGTATTCTGTGCGATCTGTGCTGACCGGGCTGCAGCGCCCTCTGCTGGTGACGGACCGACACTGCGACGATTAAACAACAACTCAAAAAATCAATTCAAGAAACTTTTTAATTTAAATTCTTTAAATTCTTGTAGTTTTTTTATGTTATTGCTCTTGTATTTTAGTTCTTGTCTTTGTCTTCCTCCTTGAACTTACAGAACTAAAAAAAAAAGGTTTTATGCAGCAAAACGCCAAGCAAAAAAATGTGAAAACCTATGATAAACATGATATCCTGTTGTCTCCTCCCTCAGGTGTGTGTGTGCGTGTGTGTGCGATGTTGTTCTGCAGCACTCGCGGTGGAGACCGGGGGTGGGACTTCCGTGATGTGCTGTTCTCGGGCTACGCTCCGGACGGTGGGATGTTCATGCCGGAGAGCGTTCCCGTCTTGAGCGCCGCCACCCTGAGGAGCTGGAGGTCGCTGAGCTACACCCAGCTGGTGGTGGAGGTCGCCTCGCTCTTCATCCCCACCCGGCTCGTCCCCAGACGGGACCTGGAGGGTGAGACGCACAGACACACCCACAATTATCATCATCGTGTAGTCTACGTATGAAGAGATAATGTAGGGAAATCATGATTTAGTGTAATTTATTATCTCGTCTCAGTGCTGGTGGCTGAAGCTCTGTCCGGGTTCTCGGTCCCGGAGGTGGTCCGAGTCGCTCGGCTGAAGGACGGACTCTCGGTGCTCGAGCTCTTTCACGGAGAGACGTTGGCCTTCAAGGACCTGGCCATGAGCTGCACGGTGCGGCTGCTCGACTACTTCCTGCAGAGAGAGCGACGCACGGCCACCGTCCTCGTGGGTGAGGAGAAACTTTGACTGTCTGTCTGATGTGGTGTCACGAGGGCGTAAGACTTTTTGTTGTTGTGTATTAACTTCAGCCTGTTATTCTTCCACCATAGAAGATGATGTTTTCATGAATCTGGATCGTTTCCTGTATCGTCTTCCAGAAGGAAGTTCTTCAAAAGTATCTGTGCTCAAGGGTCGACAGAGATCTGATCAGATAAAGTCACGCTTTCTGGCAGCCTACCGCGTTTGATAAGCAGGTCAAACTCCATCGCCACAACCGTCACACCTGACCCCTGTTCACCTCATGACACTTCCCCTTTACACCACTGCACCTCCCCTGTGGCCCCCTGGTGGTGAAGAGTCCTTTCGTTGGAGCGGAGGAGGCTGCAAGGAACCATGTTCCGTCCTTCCACCAAGTTTAAGTGGAATCTTTTCATGAGTGAAAACAAAACCTTCTTGACCGAGGTAATAAAATGTGTTTTCCCCTCCAGGCACGTCCGGTGACACCGGCGGCTCGGCCATCCACAGCGCCAAAGGTCTGTCGGGGCTGGACGTGGTGGTGGTTTACCCCCGAGGACGCATCACCTCGGTCCAGGAGAAACACATGACCACCGTCCTGCAGGACAACGTGCACGTGTTCGCAGGTACGAACTTGAGAGGCTTAAAGTTTAATGGTGTAGGAGATCATCCATTTTACTTCCTGTTCCTCCACAGCCGATGGCAGCTCAGACGACATCGACCGGCCTCTGCGGCGGCTGTTCGCCGACACGGAGCTGGTCGAGTCTCACGGCCTCATGAGCCTCAACTCGGTCAACTGGTCCAGAATCATGGTCCAGCTCGCTCACTTCGTCTACGCCTACCTGGAGCTCAGTGGCGTGGAGCAGGGAGAGGCCGGCACCGCCTTACCTGAGCTGGAGGTGGTGGTGCCCACCGGCGGGGCGGGAAACATTGCAGGTAGGTCGGAGCCAGAAGATTAGATCCATAACCAAGTTCTTATCAGAGCGTTGCTAACACTTCCTGTCAGTAACAGTTCCACCTCGTCCTCGTGGTCGCTGTTCCTCCTTCAGGGGGTTTGAATGAGTTGAATATAGTTCCATGAGGTGGACCTGACCTCCGTGTGAGTCTCCATGGTTCTACGTCTTGTTGAATACGGTTGTTGAACTAAACGGTCCAGAATACGTTGCGTTCATTTTGAATTTTCAGACGCTGACGGAAACCGGAGATGGAATCGGCGGTGCGCCACCATAAAGTGTCCCCTATCGGTTGCTCAGTCAGTTGCGGTTTGACACTTTACCACCAGATGCCGCCAGAAAATTACAAAAATGACACACTGGGGCTTTAAAATCAAAAAATCTTTTATTTACATCTCTTTACAATGACAATATAACAGTCTCCCCCCCTCACGTTTCAAGTGCTTTGACATTTAAAGGGATAGTCTGGAATTTTTTTGTTGTTGTTGTTTGAAAATGTTGCGTGTTACATATTTAGTAACGCGTCAGTCAGTTTGAGTCATGAGCTTCCTGCCGTGATTCTCGGACGCCGTCCACGTAGTGAACCACGGCGCAGAAGACGTCGGCCCCAAAACACAACGACGGAGCTGTGGGACTGAAAAGTTGGTGAAGTGCGTCCAGCTCTTCACTGCCGAGCGGAGATTCCACCTCCGGAACCAGAACTCTGGCTTGATCCATATCTGTGATCTTCACTCCTGGAAAAATGTCCTCCTGAAGGAAATAAAAAGAAAACGGGTTAATTTAAAAAGCGATGACACATGACAGAAGTCAGGAGCCTCAGGAAAAAGTTATATCCCACTTTACCTTGACGTCGTCTGAAGCGCCGACCGTCTTCTCCTGCTCCCACAGCTGATTGGGCGTGAGGTCACGCTCCGTGTGGAGCGAGCAGTTGTTCCATCTGTCGGCGAACGCGTCCAGGTCTCTCTGGATCCGAGGCAAGAAGACGTACTGGGCACAGAACAGGTGCGTGTGGTTCTCCGGGTCGAGCAGAGCGTCCTCCTCCAGGCTGTGCAGCAGGTCGTGGTAAATACTGGACACGTCCTTCCAGACGTCGCGCCACAGGTGGTCGATCCTGGATAACGGGTTAACAGACGTTAAATGATTGATTTCAGCAACGACTCTTAACCCCGTAACTCATGGCAGAACATTTTAAATATGAGGAATCAAACGGGTGACACCTCTGTTCATCTGGTTTTCGTACCTCTGGTCACGATCGCTGCTCCCGGGAGTGAAGCTTCCTCTGCCGCAGCCAGAAACTTCCAACATGTGTCGGGCGATTTCAGCGTTTTTCAAACTCTGGTCTCCTCGGACCCTTGAACCGGACAAACACGCAGATTCAACGTGAAAAGATTTGCCAGTAAATGTGAAATCTGAAAACTCTTAAACTGTTATGTCTAAACTGTCCACCAGGGAGCCAGCAGTGTTAGTACAAGACTGAAACATGGGAAATGTTGGCAACAACTGATTTAGTGGAAATCAAAACTTTACACTGAATTCAAACCTTTAACTTAACAGCCATTTTGACAAAATAATTATGTCTATCTGCTTTTTCCTATTTTGCACAGAGGAAGTTGTCGCCGTTACCTGGATGGAAATCCGTGTGTGTCGACAGCTTCCTGGAAAAAGTCCAGAGCCGTTGACGGCCTGTTGTTATTGGCCGCTCGGAGGTACAGGATCTATGAGAGTTAACGAATAATGAACCCAGAAAAAATAATAAACAATTAAATATTGACTCGTGTATGGCAGGAAGTGTAACTTTATTTTAAAAGATGTTTAATCCATTTTGTTCTGCTGTAAAACAAACTCACTAACCTTTCGGGAAAATCCAGCAATTCCACCGAACATCACAATTCCATACCTGCAAAATAAAATCAGTTGACTTAGTCTGAAGAAAACAACAAACTAACAAACTTCCTTGGTTATTTTCTGGATTAATCGATCAGTTGTTTGGTTCATAAATTGGTGAAAAATTATGATTTTTGTTTTGTCCACACACCAAAGATATTCAGTTTACTGTCACAGAGGAACAGAAAATATTCACCTTTAAGACTTTTTTTCTCCCCATAAAAACTACCGATGAATTGATTATAAAAAATAGTTTGCGTTTAATTAAGTAATCGAATTCTAGTTTATTAACTTTTGCAGCTCTACACTAAACTGTTGTGGAGGATTAAACCTCGGAGATTCTCACCAAGAAAAAGTTTCAGAACTGTAACTACAAACAAAGAAGACTTGAGGTCGAACGTAACAACCGGAAAACACGTCGCCGTCGTCTCACCTGATCAACTCGTGGTTGGTGTTGACATGAACGAGTGACAGAGGAGCTTGATCACCGTTAGTCGTCCTCGTCCTCCCATCACACCCGAGGTCAATCGGTCCGTCGCCTGCTGCCGGTTTGTCGACACGGTGCATCGACTCCCACACTCGGGTCCACTGGACCCTGTGGCCTAACGCCTTGAGACGCCCCTTCATCATCCTCTGTCCTGAGGGAAGACGAAGAGGAGGAGACTGTCGTCATCAGTGTGAAAACTCAAGGTTGTTTTTTAGTTTGTCAAACGATGACGCAGACGATGCCCACGTTCTCTTCTCTGATTGGTTCAATCTTTTTGTCAGTAACAGTTCCACCTTTTGGGAGTACAAGATACCGATACCGATACATCGGCTGATATACTTGACAAAAAAATCTCACCAACCCAGATTGGGCGAGTCGGCCCTGATCGCGGCGACCATGAAGTCAAGCTCGTCGTCCGTCACCTTGCTGTAGCTCTCCTTGATGGACAGGCCCCACTGCTGCATCCGGCGGCGGACAGTCTTCACCGAGATGCCGAGCGTCCTGGAGATGCAGGGGACGGACAGGTCCATATCGATCAGGTCCTCCAGCTCATCTCGGGACACGTCGAGCTTGGGACGCCCGACCGGCAGCTTCTTCCCTTCTAACAGGAGCGTGAACAGATGGAAGAGTCGATCACTGACCTGGAGAAAAAAAAGTTTCTGTTCGTCACAATGTCTTGTTTCAAACAAACTGCACCAAGCAAATCAATGAGCCAGAAATATGAATATTCATTTTGGTACCCAGACTGATAACATGAGGTCAATACTACTTTTTTATTTTGTCAAATGCAAAATATAATCATGACAAACTGTATGTGAACCCACCTGAGACCCAGTCGAGGTTCCTGGGTTATCCGGGGTCGAGGGAAGCTCGAAGGACACGGAGGCTCCGTCTCCGTCGTCCTGGTAGGGAAAACAAGCGATTCGTTGTTAAACATTCTATAAACAGGTTAAATATGAACAGACAAGATAATGTTACTGATACTGAATGACACGGTCTTATTAATAGATGTAAATAAATAAATCTGATCAAATTAAATTATTATTATTATGTTATGTCTAGTTGTCTTTGTTATCATGTAGAGTTTATCTGTATTATTAATTTAATGTAAATATATAGAGGCAGACTCTCTATATATCACATTATTATTTTAATTTAGTTTTCACCTTTTCTTATGACATGATACATCCTAACTATTGATCATAAGTAACTGGAAACAAACATTTCATTATTCCACGCCGATCATAAACTATTGAACACAAGAACGAAATCTGGTGATGAACGTTAACGTTTTATTTTTTTTATTGGCAGTTTGTTTTTGTTCAGGCCGCCGGTCACTTCCGGGTCCAACATGGCGGCGGCGACTGTTGACGTACGATGCAGCGGCCAATAGGAAACGCGTCTGAGCAGAGTGAAGCTTGTAAACGGATCCGGTCGATAAACGTTAACTACGATTTCACAAACCGAACCGGCGGCTCAGGTCTCTCCGGTGACGTGTTGACGTTCAGGAGCGTTTCTGCTGAAAGTGTCTGCACCGAGAGAAGAGCTCTGCGGGGGGAACCGTGACCGGAAGAGGACGCCTCCTCCGGGGGGAACGGACGCGTCGCGAGCGCAGACCGTTCGGACTCGTGACGGTGTCTAGTTTAACTTAGATGTAAAACTTCATTTAAACGTCCTCTGCCGACACGAGTAGATGAACTCACCGGAGCAACGGAGAGATTCGTCTCCAGCTCCTCCATGTTGGTCCGACTCTAACCACAAGAGGAGTGCTCGACTCCGATTGGACAGTTCGACTCCGTCTGATTGGCTGGTCAGTGAGCAGCGCGCTGATTGGCGGGATTTGTGTCTGTCACTTCAGAGTCACGTTCTTGAATTGGACATTTGTGTTTATGAGATTAAATTCACATATACAAAAAAGAATCAACATATTTTACACGTGCAAATTATAGATGTGCTGCAAAACGTTTATTACATATTCACAAACTTGAATACATGGATTTTTTTAACAAATTCACAGTAATATACAACTGCAGATTATGAAATATAATTTCCCAAGCTCCAAACATTAATAACCTTCATTACTTCTGGTGTTTTCCTCTCTCAACGTGGATCTTCTTCTTCGTCTTCTCTTCCTCTGTCTGCGACTCAGCCGGCGTCATCGTCCAGCTCATGGGTTTACCCCTGAAGCTGGTTGCCATGGTGAACTCTAACGACATAGTTCACCGCACGGTGACCTACGGTGATTTCTCCATGGCTGCGGAGGTCACACAGACGCTGGCCCCCGCCATCGACATCCAGGTACGACTGCTCGTGTCGATGACATTCTTTTTTTTGAAGAGACATCGACAGTCCAACGTGTGTTTGACGTCTGCTCGGCGTCTTCCCGCCTTAGGACCCGTACAACATGGAGCGAGTCTTCTGGCTGCTGCTCGACAAAGACGGAGCCGCGGTGAAGAACATGATGGAAGAGTTTCAACACACACGTCGACACACTCTGCCTGAGAAGCACCGCAAGCTGGTACCCATCATTCCACATTTACTGTTATTATTATTACAATAATTATCCATCCTCACTCACTCATCTACAATCCATAAACCCACATGTTCGTCTCAAGCTGTCGCAGGTTCTGACGGCGGGATCGGTGACGGACGACGAGATCCTGGAGACCATGAGGAAATGCTGGGAGGAGAACCAGTACGTTCTGTGTCCTCATACCGCTGTGGCCGTGTGGCGTCACTACCACTGTCCTCCAGACCCAGAGGTCAACAGGTCAGACACTGTGTTCTCTGTACTGACCAACAGGGGGCGACTCCACTGGTTGTTTCTAAGTCTGTGAGAAATCAACTCTGAAACATTTTCCTGAGGAGTGTATGGTTCATGAGTCTTTTCTCTTGCAGGTGTTACATCGCGACGGCGTCTCCAGCCAAGTTTCAGGTCGCGGTGCAGAGGGCCGGCCTGACCTTTGACCTGCCTGAGGCGGTGCAGGCTCTGGACGGGTTGGCCACTCGATGCCAGAACCTGGACCGCAGCCCGGACTGGTGTGGAGATTGGGAGACAAGACTGAGGGAGAAGATCCAGTCGGTGAGCTCGTCCAGGGATCGCAGAGGGAACTTAAACTCCAGCTGATGATGAAGAATCCTGAGACGGGTCAGGTGACTGGTCAGGTGGGGGGTCAGGTGACTCGGCAGCTCATCCTCAATCTCTGCTCCTTCTTATCTGGATTCAGTAAATGATCTAGGCAAAGCGTTTGTTGTGTCTTTTGTTGGACTTTGGTTTGAACTTCACACTTCATCTGTTCAGTTCTGTCAAACACCAGCAACCAATCAGCTTCAGTTCAACAACAACTTTAACACTACAGGAAAAAAAGAATAGTAGCAGCGACAGAAAACACACAAAAACAGACTAAAGAAACATCAGTCAATTATGGAAAATAAAAAAAAAATGTTAAAGCAGTTAAATTGTTCTATAAAAAAATGATTTTTAAATATGAATAAAGAGGGAAACGACTCCAAGTGATGTGACGTAATAACAGCAATAATAAAATAATAAAAACAAGAAAATTAAGTTGGTGTAAGTTTGCACGATCGTAGGAAAGTTGAGTGTATTAATTATTGACTTCTGTTACCGTCCAGACACACAGACACACGTGAAGTGACCCAGCTGCTCGTCTTCTGACCCGGACAGGACAGAACTGAGCCGGAATTCGTCCACGTGTTAAATATGAAATATGACCCAAATATCTCAAATCCAGTGTAGACGTTGTCAACGTCTTTGGTGAAGACATCTTCTTTTTGTTCAAACCGTTTGAACATGAAACTTTATAGGTTATGTTTTCCTGTGAAACATGTTCAGAAATATAATCTGGCAGTTTTATAAATTTATCAGGATTAATTCTGTATTTTAAAATTTGCAGTTTCTGCCTCGAGGTGGCGCCAAGTTCACATACAGTAAATATCAGTCATTATGTAACAAGGTTGTACCACTGAGTGGCAGCGCAGCAGTTAAAGGAGAATTAATTTCACTGTAGTGAACTGAACAAACTTTATTAATAAATAAATGAATAAATAAATGGTGTAAATCATTTCATCTGGTGTCACCAAAGCGGATGTTGTGTTTTCCGAGCAGCCCTGAACGCGTCACGAGGTTTGACAGCTCCAACATGGCGGCTGTGAGCTAGAGGAGCGTCCTGCGTCTCTTATCACCGCGGTCGTCAGGCGGAAGTAACCGGGTCGGCTCGCCCCTTTTCTTCCTGGTTCGTGTCCAGTCGGTGTCCGGTTCGGGAGGGAGGGAAGGAGGGAACCGGGCGGACCGGACAACAGCAGCAGCAGCGGGCCGAGGGCGGACACTACATGTTCACCTGTCCGCCGACATGTCTCACAGGTAAGACTGTGACGTGTGGGCTCGGCTCGGCTCGGCTCGGCTCGGCTCTTCGAGCTCCTGCGTGTTGTGTCGGCGTGTGACCGTCAGACACGAGACGAGAGAAGCTCTGGTTCGTGAGGACGAGGGGTCGAGTTCTCTCGGGTGTCCGGACAGACCGACGGTTCACTACTGCGTCTGATTGAGAAGAAAGTCATTAGTGTAAAAACGATTCCTGCATCGTTCCTTTTGTCCAGATCCACGACACAACGGTTTCATGGAAATCTGTTTTGTACTTTTTGTGTGATACAACAATCAACAAACCAAATGACAAACCAACAACCCACAACCAACCAATCAACCGACAAATCATCCAACTAACCAACCGACCAATCATCCAACTAACCAACTGACAAATCATCCAACTAACCAACCGACCAATCATCCAAATAACCAACTGACCAATCATCCAACTAACCAACCGACAAATCATCCAACTAACCAACTGACCAATCATCCAACTAACCAACCGACCAACCAATCATCCAACTAACCAACTAACCAACCGACCAATCATCCAACTGACCAACTAACCAACTGACCAATCATCCAACTAACCAACCGACCAATCATCCAACTAACCAACTAACCAATCATCCAACTAACCAACCGACCAATCATCCAACTAACCAACCGACCAATCAACCAACTAACCAATCATCCAACTAACCAATCATCCAACTAACCAACCGACCAATCATCCAACTAACCAATCATCCAACTAACCAACCGACCAATCATCCAACTAACCAATCATCCAACTAACCAATCATCCAACTAACAACCTACCAACACCTTCAGGTTTTCTTTCTGACCAAACCGTCAGCTTAGGAAAAAGAAATTCTTAAAGGGGCAGTGAGCGATTTATACCAAGGTAAGTTCTTTGATTATCTGTGACTGCATCAGGCCACTGAGGCTGATGATGAAGAACCTGCAGTCCGTCAGTATCAGAGTCACAGAGGAGATAAACTAACTTCTTTTCCATGTATTTCAGTCAGTGGAATAACCAGGAATTACACATCCACATCGCAGAATTAACCAGTACTTTAATATGATATTACATACACTGAGGGTTTCTGACACACACTGATGACAGGCCGCGTTGGTCTGGTTCCTGCAGGTCAAACAAACCTGTCGTCTGTGAACAGATCACGTGCGTCGCAGCTGTCGAACACAGTGACACTCGGACTCCGAGGCTTCTGGGCGGAGACGGACACATTCCACTGGTGAAATACCAGAGGTGGTGGACGGAGACGTTGTGGAGACAGGAAGTGACGTGGTGTTTGTGTTCGAGTGTGTTTACGATTTTGAACTTGCTGCGTTCAGTGTCCTGACTCCGCCTCCTCTCATTCCTCTGCAGATAACCTCAGGCCTCACTCCGTGCTCATCCCCGCCCTCCGCTGACGATGTCATCGCCCCCAGCGAAGCCCTCCCCCTCATCGGCGGCGGCCCTCGACTCCCTCTCCGTGTCCTCCCTCCTGTCCGGGGATCTAGACGATGACGGAGATGGAGGAGGAAGAGGAGGAGAAGGGGAGGAGGAGGAAGGTCTCGGGGACCTGGAGGTGAACCCGTACGACGGTCTGCCGTTCTCCTCCCGTTACTACGCCCTGCTGGAGGAGCGGCAGCAGCTTCCTGTGTGGAGGCTGAGGCGGCGTCTGCTGGAGCAGCTGGAGAACCACAGCATGGTGCTGCTCAGTGCCACCAGTGGGGCGGGGAAGAGCACGCAGGTAACCATGACGTCATCACATGTCATCACTGAGATTCACACGGGTCCAGCTCTAAACATCTTTTGTTTTTTACACAAATTGACAGTATTTGTTGTAATTCTGGTCCGTGCTGCCTTCAGGTGCCTCAGTGGTGTGTGGAGTTCGCACTGTCCTACCACTTCTCCCAGGGCCTGGTCTGCTGCTCGCAGCCGCACGCGGTGGCGGCGGTGAGTCTGGCGCTCCGCGTGGCCGACGAGATGGACCTGAGCCTCGGCCTGGAGGTCGGCTACAGGGTGTCACACGACGACAGCTGCACGCCCGAAACGCTGCTCAGGTGAGGAGGAGCTGATCCAGATGAAACTGTTGGTACCAAATTCACATGATGACGTCGCTTTTAGATTTAGATATAGATATAGATAGAAACATTTATTGAACGTCTACTCAGGTCCATGTCCCATCTGCTAAGATGGAGGGGGCGGGGCTTCTGACCTATACTGCAGACAGACACCAGGGGGCGATCAGGACGATCTGGCTTCACTTTTGGGAGAATTTGGATTTGTTCGTTTTACGTCATGTCTGTAAAATTCACAGATATATTGATTGAAGTACAAACGTAAAATTTTTCATACTGACTATCCTAAATATTTTTTCCTTGGTAATATTCTGTTTGGTTAAAGGCTAATTGACCTAGCTTAGAATAAAAGATAAGGAGCTCTTGAGAAATGATTTCAGTACATAACTATTTGTTAAACTACAACTACTTCTTACAAACTGGATACAACATGTATCCGGTAGATAAAGACATAGACATAAATCTATGTCTTTAGATTTATTGGTTGACAGAAAAGCCTCCAGCTCTCTGTCGAACAAACAGACACAAGAGCTTCATCTGATTCAAATGTCAACCATTACTTTAACTTACTGTATAAAAAACTAAACTACATAAAACAGAATATGATCAAAAATCTGCCATAAGTCCTCGTGCTCAGAGCTTCTTTTTTTTTTTTACCCTTGGGCTTTTTAGTGGGATATTTTTATACTGTGTAATGGTTCATCAGTGTTGATCAAATGATCACTATTATAACAAGTGCTCTCACAGTCTTTCACTGCTTCAGTTTTTTTATTATCTCTCTGCTGATCTGGATCCGCAGGCGGAACGTAGAAGACAGACCACGATGTTACATGTTCCTTGTTTCGCACTCGGCTGCACTTTGACTCTGCGGCTGTATAGATAGTTTTTATTTCTATTTAGTGACGCACCGATCTGTTACAGATATTGATCTGGGTCTGGTATGAAGTATGACGCTCGTAGGAAGAACAGACTTTCTTCAGAGGAAAGTTTTTAAAAAAAACGTGTTTGTCCGAGCTCTGGTTTCGTGTCGGCATGAAATAGATTTTTTTCCCAGGTTTCTCTGACGGCGCTCGAGGCCGTTAGTGGTGGTATCGATTTACAAACCTATGAAATCCATTTGTTTTAAGGTTTTAAGTTGTTTTGTCTTTACTCTGCAGGTTTGTCAGCGACACGCTGCTGCTGGAGGAGATGATGTCGGACCCTCTGCTGCACCAGTACGGCGTGGTGGTGCTGGACGAGCTGCAGGAGCGCACCGTGCCCACCGACGTTCTGCTGGGCCTGCTGTGCGACGTCTGCCGCCAGAGGCCCGACAACTTCCGGGTGGTGCTGCTCACGCACCCGGTGCTCGCCCCTCGCCTCGCCGCCTTCCTGGGAGCCTCCGTCCCTCACCTCCGCCTGGATGCCGACCCCGCCGCTGGACGCCAGGAAGAGGAAGAGGAAGAGGAAGAGGGGAAGGCCGTGGTGGAGACGGTGGTGGAGACGGTGGTGGAGACGATGTACCGGGAGCTTCCCTCGGGGAAGGAGCCGGTGGCTGCCGCCTGTCACGTGGTGCTGGACCTGCACAGACGAGGAGAGGACGGAGACGTGATGGTGTTTCTGGCGAGTGCACAGGTAACAAGCTTCTTACTTCGTATACGTCCCAGAGGACGATAGAACACAGACAGAACCCTGGTGGACATTGTATGTGTTTACATTCATACCAAACAAGGTGATGTGGGAGAGAAAGTGTTTTTCATTTATAACAAAAATAAAACTGGACGAGTTTCACCTCCTTTGTTCTGTGAGAGGAGCGAAACAAGGACACGTCCACCTGAGAGGCCTCTGGTGAAATTGAACTCCCTTTGTCAACACCACACCTTCAATTGCTGGTTTAAGGCGACAGCATTGCTGTGACGGCCGGAGTCTGGTATCAGATGATCTGTCCTAGATAAACCTCACACACACACACACACACACACACACACACACACACACACACACAATCTGACTCTCTCTCCTCTGCTCCGTACAGGAAGTAGACGAGTGTGCGTCGCTGCTGGAGAAGGAGTGCGTTGCTCTGAGTCCTCAGCTCGGTCGTCTCCGGATCCTGCCGCTCCACGCCGGACTGGGCGGACTGACGCAGCGGGTCTACGACCCCCTAGACCCCGACTCCTCTGTGCTCAGGGAGAGCGGCGGCTCCGAGGGCGCGAATGGCTGCGCAGGCGCTGCACTGGCAGCCGGGAGTCAGGGAGTCAAGAGGAAGGTCGTGCTCACCGACACGTTGTCGGAGGCGTCCTTCTCTCTGCCCGCCGTCCGCTACGTCGTCGACACGGGCCTTCAACTCAAAACTGTGAGATGATTATGATTTGATTATTACAATATGTCTTATTGTTTTCATTCGCTCATTATGAGCTGAGAGAAACATCACAATATTTAAATTCTTCTTAAGTGTAAGTGAAAAAGAAACTAACACGTTTCGGTCTTCATGTTCTGCTTCAGGTTTACAACCCGCAGATCAGAGCTAACTCGCAGGTTCTGAGGTTGATCAGCAAACACCAGGCGGACATGAGGGGTCAGAGGGTCAACAGCCGACTGCCAGGTAGGTCAAAGGTTGTCGCTGCTGCTGCTCTGGTTACCAGCTGATTCACTCACAGCCTCTACAGTAGAACAGGAAACGGATTTTAATTCTGCGGCTGATGTGTGATGTTCAACTGCGAGTCCTAGTGGAAGATACAAAGATTGTCCATCCATCCATCCATCGTCTAACGCTTTATCCATTTAAGGGTCGGGGGGGGGGCTGGAGCCAATCCCAGCTAACATTGGGCGAGAGGCGGGATACATCCTGGACAGGACAAAGATTGTCATCTCTTAATAATCGGTTATCAAAGATTTCATGGTTAAAAACCTCAACAACAATCTACAGAGATTTCACTGTGTTGTGACTGTGTCTCTCTGTCCGTCTCGTCCTCCACAGGACTGTGTCTCCGTCTGTACCCGCGGTCGGTGTACGAGGACGGGATGACGGAGGCTCATTGTCCCGGGGTGGTGGAGGAGAACCTCAGCCACCTGGTGCTGCTGCTCAAGAGGCTCGACATCGCCGACATGGGACAGTGCAAGTTCCTGGACCGACCAGGTAAAACTACTGACTTACAGGAAAAGTTTGAGAATTTAAAATCTGGGTTAGCTTAGCTTAGCACAAAAACAGTAAAGAGGGGGAAAGTGCTAGCTGGGATTTCCGGTCAGGTCGGAACCATTGTGCCTGAGAGCCACAGACAGAGGAAGGAAGTCAGAGAGAGACGGACCTTCCTGCCTGTCACTCACACATATCCACCCCCAGCCCCCGAGGCCCTGATGCAGGCCCTGGAGGACCTGGACTACCTGGCAGCTCTGGACGACGACGGCAACCTGTCGGAGGTCGGCATCATCATGTCTGAGCTGCCACTGGAGCCGTCACTGGCCAAGGCCGTGATCGCTGCCTGCGAGTACGACTGCGTGGACGAGCTGCTCACGATCGCCGCCATGCTCACAGGTGTATATCATATTTACTATAAATGATGAGGAGGAATATGATCATGGAAATGATGAAAAAGTATGAGATGGATGATAATAATAATAAATTCCATTTATAGAGCACTTTTCATTGCTAAAAGCAATCTCAAAGTGCTACAGAGTAAAACAATATGAAAATAAATATCAAAATAAAAAAGTTATAGAATAAAAACCACAGATTTTTATTTATGAATGTGTGAACATCTTATCTTTGTCTGGTCGCAGCTCCGTCCTGCTTCATCACCTCTGACACCAGCAGAGAGGAAGCTGCTGTCGCTCACTGGAGACCTCTGATGCACACGGAGGGAGATCACATGACCCTCATTAACATCTACAAGGCCTTCACCGAGCGTACGTACAGTATACACACACACACACACACACACACACACACACACACACACACACACACACACAACTAACACTTACTAATCATGTCCGTCTGGTTTCATTGCAGATAACCAGGATGAGGCTTGGTGCGCGACCAACTTCCTCAGTCACACCTCGCTGCGATTGGCCGCGGTGATCAGGGCGGAGCTGCTGGAGGTGATGCAGCGTATTGAGCTTCCCGTTTCCCCCCCGGCGTTCGGCTGCCAGGACAACTGCACCAACATCAAGCGAGCGCTGATCTCGGGCTTCTTCCTCAAAGTAAAGCAGCATTGCATAATAATATATTATGTATATTATATATACATAATAATTACATAATGGTACAGTAATGCCTAGTTCACACTGTAATGGTAAATATTGATGCCGTTCAATCAGGAAGACGGAGACCGTAAGTCTTGAGCAGAAGTATTTATTACAGGAGCTCAACATATGGAGGAGATTTCTGGTCCGGACACAGATCAACAGGTGGTCAGTGCATGGTGTCTCTGTGGGCGTATTTACCTCTCTCAGAATAATGTTGTCATCAAACAGACAGAATGTCTGTCTCCATAGGAACGCTCTGTCTCAGTACATTTAGGACGAAGGGCCGACCTTTTAACCACACTCAACACTCAACAGTCTGAGTGTCAGGACAGAAGTTTCCTCGACACACAATTTGTAACAAAAGCTTGAGTCATAGTCGGGGTTTCTCCTGGTGAAAGATCTTGTCTTGTGAAGTGATCCGACGCCTTCAAAACGACGTGCAGTCTGAACTTGGCAATAGCTTGTAGCTAGCTAGTAACGAATGCATCGACCTTGTGAGTAAACTGCTGCTCTCTCTCTCTTCAGGTGGCTCACGACGTGGACGGCGCCGGTAACTACCTCCTGCTGACTCACCGCCACGTGGCTCACCTGCATCCCTTCTCCTCCTACCTGTGTCGCCAACCGTGCCCCGCCCCCCCCAGCTGGGTCCTCTACCACGAGTTCACCATCTCGCGCGACAACTGCATCCGCATCGCTTCCGAGGTCCACCCGCAGATGTGAGTGGACCTGTGCGACTTGGGATTGTAGAATTTTACACGGTGCTACGGCTAATGCTAAGCTAGGCAATGGCTGTTTTGTACAAATGTGCTTCAAATTTTTTAAAAGTACTGATACTTGAACATAGGGTTAGTAGGTAGGTTTACCAAGTCTTAAATTTAAATGTTAATTATTAATAAAAGTAATAATATTTCCAACACATTATGAAATGTGTAACATTCATTTTTTAACGCATTATTTTTTAAGCTGAAATTTAATACACATATTTTTTTTTTCACTGATTTTTTCACATTAAAAAACACAAGTGAATATCAATTATTGAAATTTGTGTGAATTCAGATGCAAAAAATTCAGATACAAAAAAATTCTGCAGCAGAAATTCAGTGCCTTTTAAATCTCAAAGTCTGGTGAGACAGATTCGCTTCCATAGAAGCTTTAGTTTGATAAAGAAGCTGCTATTTTATTAGCATTAGAATTCTCCCGTCATCTGCGTCCGAAACAGAAAGGGGGAAAATTTTCTGTGTTGTGCCGGATCATTTGTGTTTTCCGGCTTTGGTCTGACCCTGAATGCACCACGTACTGGAGGTCAGGAGCTGTCAGTGACTCTCCTCTGCCCCTGCAGGCTGCTGGAGCTCACGCCTCAGTTCTACCTGGGGAACCTGCCGTCGAGCGACGGGAAAGAGCAGCTGACGGAGCTGAGGCAGAGTCTGGAGCGCGACGAGGGCTCGGACGAGCTCGGAAGGACTCGCAGAGACTCTGTTGGGGCGGGCGACGCCCACAGTCAGTCGGACACCGAGCTCTGCGTCGTCCAATGAGACGGAGCCGCTCGGGGAAACGAGGATAAAAAGCCACAACTGTCACTTTTCTGCTTTCTGATCTGAGATTAGTTTTCTTCTGTGAAATCGAATCACTGTGATAATTTCAAATGGACTTTACCTGAAAAACACTTATGTACAGTAACGTGTCGTTAATATATGGTGACCTTTTCATGTTCTCCGTGCTCGTGGTGCGGTTTGTCTTCACTGTACATTTTTAAATGTTTTTTTTTAATTCATCCCAATTTAATGAGGGATTTCTACGTTTCTAAATTATTCAACGAAAACAGTCTCAACACTTCATCGTCATCACAGTGTCGCCGTGGATACAGTGACAACGATAAATTAAAATATTTTTAAATAACAACAATAAACAGCAAAAACTGAAGAAAAAAATTGAGGGATGTGGAAAAATATATCAAACCACTCACGGGTCGTTTTCGTCAAAAATGCTATTTAAAGCAAATCATACTGAAACCATGTTATCATTGCGTGACCTTTGACCTTTGTGCAGCGGCTCCTCAGGGCTCACATGACCTGTGAAAGCACAAAGCTTCTATTTTCAGCTTTTTGATAAACTTTCTCTAAAGTTTCTGTTTTTCCTGCGTCGATCTTCGCTCTGCCTGCTTCTCTGTGACCTCGTGTCAAGAATGACAAACCTCTGTGTGAAGTGGACTCGTGTTCTATGTGATAGGACGAACCTGCCTACGCAGAAAGAGCCTCAAATAAAGAAGATTTTTTTTCATGTTTCAAAAGTCTCAGCTGATATTTTCATTATAAGAGAAGAAGATCAATAAGTAAGAGGACGATTTTTCTTGGGAGGAATTTGCCTTCAAGTGTGGACGGATTGGTTTTGTGAGCTTTGACGCAGAAGCTCGGTCTCGCCAGAGGAAGTAAGAAAGTAAAGCTTTATTTATAGAGCACTATTCAAAATAAGAGACTTTAAAGCTACAGTGTGTAATATTTAGTATATATTGTCCATAACTGTGTTCATATGAGTCAAGTATAGTGACATGAGGTGGAGCCTCGTACTTAGGTTTGTCTCTACGATTATTGAGTCATGAGAGTCTCTGGCATTACCTCCGCTAGGGAAGTTATGTGTTTCTGTGTAAGTGATGACAACGCGTGTTGTACGTCCAAGTTTATTGCACAATCTGTCCATACAGAACAGCCCGGGGGCGGAGCTTCATGCAGTGAATCAACTGTACATGGTGCATCACAGGGGGTTTATTGATCTGATCGTGAAGGCTTCTATTGCTTGCGAGAGACATCTTGGATCTTCTCGTCAGCAGAGGAGATGCCGGTCACGGGCTGCTTCATCAGGGCGGCGTCCCTCATGGCGTGGTACACCTTCTCATCCTCCTTGAACAGCTTCAGCTCCATCTCCGTCTGCGTGCGCATGGACTGAAGACACAAAGACGCAACATTACTGCAAGAATGACATCTGAATATTGAGATTTAGTACAAAGGTTCGAGTGTTGTACCTCCAGGTCCCTGGTGATGGCGTGGTTGGATCCGTGGGTGACAATGAGGATGCCGTAGGCCTTGCAGATCAAGCTGTGGCCCACCTCTATCTGCCCGGCGTGCCAGTGGGTGACGCCCGCCCGCATCATGGCCATGCCCAACTGGGCGTTGTTGGGGTGATACAACTTCCTGTTCAAAAGACGGGAAAGATGATACAAGGATCCTGAGGATCTGAAAGTTGTAGCGACGAAGCGCTCACTCACGTGTATCCCTCCACCATCTTGTGGGCGTAGCCCGCAGCCTCGGAGAAAGAGCGCAGGAACGAAAGCACCTCACTGGCCACGCTGAGCACACGCAGCTTGTAGATGTGAGTGTCAGCCAGGACGTTCTCCTGCCGCCCCAGACACTCGTGACACAACTTCACCACCTGACGGAGGACGGACACCAGAGCGGACAGACGTTTGTTGGCCAGAAGACAACTTCAGAGACAACAGTAGGAGAGGAGCATGGTTTACCTCATGGTAATCCCCCTGAACACGGGACGTCTCGATCTTCTCCAGACTCTCCTTACTGAAGGCCGTCACCTCCTTCACCTTGTCAGATGAGGGCTGAGAGCGAAACAACGAGGAGGAAGAATCAAGACATGAAGAGATGAAGAAATAATCCATTTTTTGTTTGTGACCCAACTCACTGTATTGCCCTCGCTCTCGGCGGCGGCCATCATCAGGTCGTCCTTGGCATGCTGGCTGCAGTGATCGCAGGTGCACTCGAAGTGGAAATGCTCCTTGAGTTTCTTCTGGCGGTCGACGGACACGTTGAGGAAGTCCACGTAGCTGACGGTCAGCTCCGCGCCCTCGGGAACTCTCTCCAGAGCTCGCAGCTCAATTCTGGCAAGAGGAGGACAGGGTGGGTTCTGGTTCTCAGGATCTTTGTCCTACTCGTCTCCATTAACTCCGTCCACCGGCTGCGGTACTTACCTCCTCTGAGAGTGAAGAGCAGAACTCACAGCTGATTGGCTGCGGAGGAAAATAACACTCGGTCAATGTTAGTGCTCGTGTGTGTTACAGGAGGAATTTCAGACAGATTTAGTGACTCAGAGATTTGGTGCAGCTTGATTGAATCTAACAACTGTTGTTGGTGGAGATATGAATCTCCCGAGAGACATTCTAGTTGTTACATTATTTAGCGAATCATTTGCTGTGTCTTTTTAAGCCGCATCCTGCTGAGTTGGGCGACGTGATGAGATTAGAGTCTGCAGCACCAACCTGCAGCTGCTGCAGCTTGTTAACAGGATCAGTGTCCGTCAACACACAGAACAGTGAAACCACTGGTTCAGTCACGTCTCCCTCCGCTTTATAAAGAGACAGATTCTACTTAGATAAATGGCCGATGTGGATTTTTTACCCCTGAATTTCTGTACTGACTCTCAGAAGGTTGAGTGTGGTTCAAAGTTTGGCCCTTGGTCCTAAATGTAGGACAAAGATCAAGCCTGTGCTGAAGATGTCCATGGTGTCCGTCGTCCTGATTCATTGCACTGGCTTCAAGTTCTGTTCCAGCATTTAAAAAAGGTTTACACCCACAGACGCCGCCATCTTTGTGACCTCAGATACCTACTTGCCGTGGTTGAGGACGACGGTGCAGTTGGGCCAGCAGTCATGGTTCACCAGACACAGGTTTGGGAAGAGGCCCACACCGACGGCCTGCAGGCCTCTCTGATCACTCAGGGTGAATCCATTACACTTGATCTACGAGACAGGAGGACGGTGTAGTTACAGGTTAACTTTGCAATTTGCTGATTTAACTCATGAAGCCTTTGGGAATAACAATAACTATTCCGACTAACGATGCCAAAGATGTGCGAGACAAAGTCGGCCGAGTGCTTCTTCCTGCCAGAGGACCAGTACTCCAGGAAGGTGTTCACGTCGACCTCGAGCTTCTTGTGCTCGTCTTCGGGCAGGTCGGCCACGTGCTCCTCCAGCTGCTCCACGGGGATCAGCTGACTGTCGGACGCCACACCCGTGCTCTTGTGCATGCGCCACAGCACACGAGCCGCCAGACTGTGAGGAGGTTGGAGAAGGTCAGAGGTCAGACATGAGGAAACATCTGTCCTGACTCAGAGTGTGTAGTCCAGTTGTGATGTTGTCCCGTCTCCTGCTGGATGAAGCTCACCGGACGTTCTCGCCGGGCGCCTTGCCGATCTTCCTGATGGCTCCACACTCCTTCTTGTGCTCGTCCCAGCATGCCGTCTGGCAGGTGCGGTCACAGTAGTGGGCAAACCTACACTGACCGCAGCGGTGCAGGTTGGCCTGGCGACGGAAACAGCTGTGGCAAACCTGAGAGGAGAAACTGAGGAGCAGATGAAACCGAAGCGTTTATCACTTATCTCTGAGAAACTGCACTGACGGAACAATAACACAATACAATCTCCATGAAACTAACAATATTCACCACAGATGGAAGCTGCTCGTCAAAGTCATTTTTGGCAAAAAAAAATAGGAAAACAACACATCACAGTATTTCAGAGTTCTGTTCAGAAAGGTTTGATAACTTTATCTCAGAAGCCTGGAAGAGAGATAGTCTCTCTTGTTGGAATGGTACGATATATCATTCTACACCATCAGCAGCTGGTCGGACACCAACAGTCACATCACGATCAGTCTCTGAGCTCACAGATGTTTCTTCATCCAGATGTTTGATGTGAACATTGACTGAAGCTCCACATCTGTCGCTGCAGGACTTCACACGCTGAGCTGCTGCGTTCTAATATTGTCTGTGTGTCTGTTTGTCTGCAGGATGAGAAGCTCCATGTTGATGGAACATGAATCAGGAAAGAATCAATGAAATGTTGGTGTGGATCTGGACGAAGGGCAGAAAAGTAAAAACCAGGTTTGGAAACTCTCGGATTCCGACTTCAAACAGAAGCCTGAGTGAACACAGATCGTGTCTGTGTGTAAACAGTTTATTCATAAAAGCTCTGATCTCATGGACGCCGTCGGTCTGACATCAGGCAGATCCTCTCTGCAGGTCTGCTACAGCTACTCGCTCTCATATACGACGCAACACTGTGGATTCTTAAAAATGTCAGTTTACCTCAGTCCAACAATGTGGAGCACGTCGGACCAGTTCTCTTTGAAGAGGTCTCCTGTTGTATCCACAAAATATTTTCTACCATTGGTTTATGTTTTTATGAACCTTCCACACTATTTGCAACTGAAATAAAACGATATTTCAAGTGCAGCATGTCAAATAGAAACAGCACCTCAGAATCAGAGGCATCTCTTGAAATCTCTTGTGACGTTTTCCCAGTTTTCAATTTGAAGAAATGAATTTGACAGCTTTGCACATTGTCGGAATCCTTTTCGGTGGAGCCTGAAAACTGAATCCAAAAGTATGTCATGCTGGAGTTCACATGACACCTCGACGGTGTCCTTGCTGCTGGTGTCATGAGAATTTAGAAATGAGGTCACGGAGCAGAGACGCCTGAAGCTTCTGTCCACAACACACACACCTACAGTGCGTCGGCCACATCTGCAGCGACCTGTTGGCTGAGAAACGATGCATCTAAAGCCAACAAGGAGACTCGTACCTGTCGAAGACCACGGCGGCGAAACTGGGCTCGGCGAAGACCACCTCCCCGGCGCTGAGCTCCTTGGTGGCCCTCAGGCCTCGACCCTTCTTCCCTGCATCAAACACTGCAGCACTTTCCATGTTGCCCACAGTCATTGTACGAACACAGAGGATGGACGAGGAGGCGGAGGGGTAATGCTGCCGAGTGTGCAGAGTCCTCATCCAGGAGCACTTGCACCCTCTTCCCTATAAATAAACTCGCTCCCCTCTAGGGGTTATACCACCTCCCCGGAGCGGGACGGGGGGAGAGGAGAGGGGGTCCGGGGCAGTCGGCCCCTTGTTTGGGTGGGTTGGTTCCTCCTGGGATATTTTGGTCCATCGCAGCTGTGACCGTCTGTCAGAGGCACATGACGGGAAACCGAGCGGCTCAGACACATTCAGAGGCTTCTTCTATTTATTTTATTTTAGTTTTCCTGCTCACGGTGCAGTACAGTGCGACTTTAGAGAAGAGTCGGTTGTCTTTTTGGCCACCAGGTGGCAGCAGGACGAGCAGTGAACACAAGACGGACCTGAACAACAGGATCCTCCACAAACTGAATCCTGCATCAACCCACCACGACGTCGTCCTGCAGCCGGGGGCGTGACCTTACTGGGAGCTTGTCCACCTACACCTGTAGCCACGCCCCCAACACTTGGTCTATGTGACTGTAAATGAACCCTAATGTACAAAATGAACATCATGTGTTGAGAAAGACTTGAAACCAAAGATTGAACCATAAAATGTTTTACTGACGTTATGAATCAAGTGAGAAGTAAAGTTATGTTCTCATAGAGTCGCCCTCTGCTGGTCAGGACACAGAACAGGAAAGGCAAGTTTATTGGTACAGCACATTTCAACACCAAGGCAATTCAATGGGCTTTACATAAAACATTCAAAGCATTGGGAGGAAACACATCAAATCACATAAAAATACAATAAAATTGTATTGAAAATACAATAATTAAAAAGAGAAAATAAAAACAGGTGATAAAAGTTACAGTGCAGTAGAAGAAATGCATGCTTGATTTAAAAGAACTGAGAGTTGCAGCCGTCCTGCACTTCTCTGGGAGTTTGTTCCAGATCTGTGGAGCATAGAAGCTGAACGCTGCCTCTCCATGTTTGCCTTTCTTTGTAGATGGAGATTTGTTTTTCTCCACCTGCGTTCATCTCTTCGACCGCTCTTCTTTCTGTTCGTACTGACGTGGCATTTCTCCTTGGAGATCTTTTTTGACCAGAGACCACTTTCACCTTGGTAGGTGCAGTGGCATCAATAACATCTGTACATTTTTCATTGAAGTCATCAACAACCTCATTTACTGAGACCCCAGTGGGCGCGGAGGAGAGAGCCTGAATCAACATTTCACTGGTATTTTCGGTGATGTACCATTTTGTGGTTGATTACTTTTCTGTGAACATTTGTCTGCACAGAGAAAACACAGGTCACCACGACCTCGGACATGTTCACACCCTTGGACATGATAAGGTCCATCGTTTTTGTTCCTCTCATCCTGTTTAGGCAAAGTCCATCTTCTTTAAAAAGACGTCTTCGGTCCCAGAAAAAGTTGAAATGGACATCGCATGCAGTTGAGAGCCACGTGTTCAGACTCAAAAGTCTTGAGAATTTCTCAACTCCTCGGTGGCAGGAGACCACTGATGAACACTTCCGTGTTCAGACAGATCAGTGCTTCAGACGGCTGTTTCACAATGTCATTTGACCCTATGTGCAAAATTAGGTTTTTCACTGATGGATGCGAAATGACGATGTCCATGATTTTTTCTCTCATGTCAGATACCAAGTCCTCAGGAAAGCACAGAACCTGTAGCCTTCTACTTTCAGATGGAAGATTATCCAGGATCCTGCAGCCGGGGAGCCAACCTGTTCTCCAGTTGAACACGTGGTTGTTGGGGAGGCGAGTTGATATTTCTCCCTCCTCAGTCCAGCCGGTCGCATCACAGATCTCACCTGCTACTCGTCGTCCCATTTCACAAGGAGGTCATTCGTTCTCAGGCCGCGCACCACGAGAGTTCCAGAGACTATTTGTAGATACATTCTCCCTTTTCTCTGTAGTGCTAACTGGCCTTGTGTTAGCATTATCTTGTCCGCTGTGTTGGTTCCATGGTAAAGTGGTTTCACTTCCACATTCACTTGTAGCCGATGGATTTTCGTTTCCAGTACTTCTTCTTCTGTAAAAGTTTGTAGAAGTCATCCGCGGAGAAGGGAGGCATCTTGCTGCTGATAGGCTGTCTATCGTCTCCAGTTACTGTCGCACAGGGTTGTGCTATTAGTAGGCCACACACATGTAATAATGAGAAGGTCTGCAAAGACAAAAGGAGTTTCAAGCAGATACGGGAGCGAAGCAGCAAAGTATCTGCACTGAATTCTGTCAGTCGGAGGAGGAGCTCAGACTGACAGAATACAGGCTTCAGACTGACTGTCCATTTTTATGTCCATGTCCAGAAGCTTCCTAACTTCTCCCAATCTTGAATAGACTCGACTAACTTCAGAATAACCATCGAGTCGTCGTCACTCACTTTAACACCAATCTAATGTCAACAGAACGTTTTCATTATGGCTTAAATCACATGTATAGTACCAATAAAAACAATCTCAGTATTTTACTTCCATTGATTTATTTCTGAAACATTCACTATCGAGTTTACAAAAGAACAGCTGATGTCACACAACGAGGGCAGAGACGACATGAAACGACACCAAAGCAGACGCGACAACAGAAAAGAGTTTCACAGATTTTAGGTTTCAGTCTTGGTCCCAAAGTGGCTCAGAGATATTCACCTGTGTGTCTCCGGCTGATAAGTTACTGGTAATGTGCTGCTACACACCTGCAGAATGTATCGAAGAAGCATCGGCATCTATAAAAAAGTTGTTTCCCTTAGATTCCAATCCTCTGACGTGAGCTGCTGTTTGACTCTGGATTGAGCCGGAAAAATAAGTTTGTAAGATTCTATGCATGAAGTTTAATTTTTCCTTGTGACCATGATGAATGCTGTTTAACCATTTATCTACAAATGTACTTTATGTCTTCTGGCGTCTCTGCCTCTGCAGGAGCTGGTGACACCGGCGGCAGCTCTGCTGGCAGGACGGTGAACGAACCTTCGCTGGAATGTTTTGAAAGTAAATTAAAAGAACTTGGGTTCGATCCATCTCATTAGCCAAACCAAGGCTACACACGAAGTAGAAGTTGGGTTCAGTGGCATCTAGTGGTGAGGGGGCAGATTGCAACTCACTCGAAACTCCTTCCCTTTCAAACTTGGTGGAGAAACCTACGGTGGCCTTAAGGTGACATAAAAATATGAAAGGACCTGTCTACAGCCAGTGTCCTGAGAGTTTGTCCACTCTGGGCTACTGTAGAAACATGGCGGACTGCGTGGAGGTCCTGATGTAGATATACAGGTTTGTTCTTATGTAACAAGATCAATGTGCCTCATGCAAGAACCGTTTCTTTCAGGTACGAACAGTTTGCAATCGTCCACCTGTCGCTCTCGCATGAGGCCCAATGATTCTCAGTTTTTGAACACATTAATATTTCTGGTGAATGAATCCTTCACACTGACCCTTTAACTTCGGCACTTACGACTGTAAGAAGAACTAGAATTTCCAATTTAAAATCCAGGCTCATAGGAATCACATGGCACACGGCTGAATGCCCGGAGGCACGGCGGCGTCTACACGTCGTAGATGTCGACGTGAGCTCCGGAGACGTAGTTGTCTTCCAGCAGCAGCTTCACCAGCTTGGTGCAGGACGCCTCGCAGGTGAGCAGCTGGCCCTGAGCGAACATGTTGGAGAAAGACTTCTTGATGTCGGGATCAGCTGTTCTGGATCGGGCCAACATCTGCATGTCTGTATCCAGAGGTCCTGGTTCAGCAGAGAGGACAGGAAATTCAGTAATCTCAGATTATTCCAGGACACCTTCAGGACTAAAGTTCTCTCCACACCTTCAGGACTAAAGTTCTCTCGACACTTTCAGGACTAAAGTTCTCCCGACACTTTCAGGACTAAAGTTCTCTCGACACCTTCAGGACTAAAGTTCTCCCGACACTTTCAGGACTAAAGTTCTCTCGACACCTTCAGGACTAAAGTTCTCCCGACACCTTCAGGACTAAAGTTCTCTCGACACCTTCAGGACTAAAGTTCTCTCGACACCTTCAGGACTAAAGTTCTCTCGACACCTTCAGGACTAAAGTTCTCTCGACACCTTCAGGACTAAAGTTCTCTCGACACCTTCAGGACTAAAGTTCTCTCGACACCTTCAGGACTAAAGTTCTCTCGACACCTTCAGGACTAAAGTTCTCTCGACACCTTCAGGACTAAAGTTCTCTCGACACCTTCAGGACTAAAGTTCTCTCGACACCTTCAGGACTAAAGTTCTCTCGACACCTTCAGGACTAAAGTTCTCTCGACACTTTCAGGACTAAAGTTCTCTCGACACTTTCAGGACTAAAGTTCTCTCGACACCTTCAGGACTAAAGTTCTCTCGACACCTTCAGGACTAAAGTTCTCTCGACACCTTCAGGACTAAAGTTCTCTCGACACCTTCAGGACTAAAGTTCTCTCGACACCTTCAGGACTAAAGTTCTCTCGACACCTTCAGGACTAAAGTTCTCTCGACACCTTCAGGACTAAAGTTCTCTCGACACCTTCAGGACTAAAGTTCTCTCGACACCTTCAGGACTAAAGTTCTCTCGACACCTTCAGGACTAAAGTTCTCTCGACACCTTCAGGACTAAAGTTCTCTCGACACCTTCAGGACTAAAGTTCTCTCGACACTTTCAGGACTAAAGTTCTCTCGACACCTTCAGGACTAAAGTTCTCTCGACACCTTCAGGACTAAAGTTCTCTCGACACCTTCAGGACTAAAGTTCTCTCGACACCTTCAGGACTAAAGTTCTCTCGACACCTTCAGGACTAAAGTTCTCTCGACACCTTCAGGACTAAAGTTCTCTCACCTGGAGAGTAGTTGAGCACCCTGACGTCCGGCTCCTCCTCGGC
Organism: Scophthalmus maximus; assembly: GCF_022379125.1. Lineage (NCBI taxonomy): Eukaryota > Metazoa > Chordata > Actinopteri > Pleuronectiformes > Scophthalmidae > Scophthalmus > Scophthalmus maximus. The sequence goes on from NC_061534.1 coordinate 783,939, forward strand.
CAGGACCCTGAACATCATGTCCCGCGCAGCCTTGCCGGTGCAGTACAGCACCCAGGAGCGGAACGGCTGCACGGCGCACAGTGACGACAGGTTGATGACGGTGCGCCGCAGACCCGGACGCTGAGGGAACGCCTGCAGGATGCTGGCGGTGAGGCACAGGGAAGAGCTGACGTTCAGGGACAGGTAGGAGTCCACCTCGGCCATGTTGGTGAAGCTCTTGGCGTAGCGGGACACGTCACCCAGGGAGGCTGGGAGGGAGGGAGGGGTTTCATACAGAATAGTTTTTACTTCAGCTCGTCCAGTGAATGTCCTAACAGGCCCCTGGGGGCCCGAAACGTTTTACCATAAACATTCAACGGCTGGCTAGCTGTTAAAACAAGTCTTCGGTTCAGTCAAGGTATCTCCAGCTAACGTTAGCTTGCTAACCATAAGCTAAGAAAATATACACTGAGTCCTGTATCACTTTGAAGGTGCAAATTAACACTGGACCACTGATGACGGGTGTGTTAGATTGAGGGAAGGTGTGTGAACCATCAGGCCTGGACACTAGCATGTTGGGGGGCGTCTCACTCGTCTGCTCAGGAGGGAACCATGATGAGATCAAGAGCTCTAAAGGGTCAGTTGACCCAAACCAACAGAAACGTACTCATCTTGAGTTGTTATCGGTCCGTGCAAACTGTTTTATCAGTTCAGGTTCGGAGCTGTTTATCTCTCTCAGCCTCAGACTCAAAGGTCGACTCACAGAAAAATATCAAACCCCCGAAACTCAGACACATCGACACATCGGTACTTCACTGGAAGAAGAGAGTGTGAAGTGAAGTCCACACACTGTTCGGTACAGAGCAGCTCGAGGTTGATGATTCCCCCCGAGACGCCGGCATCCAAATCCGGTTTGACTTATTTAACTTAGTTTCTTGTGTAATGTTTCTGCCAGAAAAGCCTCGGAGGCAAACGAGGAGCCGTCATGTGAACCGCGACACCACGGACGGACAAAATGCGCTTGTGTTTTATTTTATCTGCAGCATGTCTGTGTATTTATACGTGTTGTGTGTATTTTCAGTTCATGTCTTGTCAATTCACAGCAACTGTTTTCTTCAGTTGCTGTGAATCCCTACGTACACATACAGTAATACACAGTGTGTATGTGTGTGTACAGAAGAAGTGTAGAAACACGTGGCTGAGTCAAAAGCACAAATGACTTCATCTGAGTTGTAGTGGAGTAGAATGTAGAGTAAAGTATTATATTAATACTACTCAAGTAAGTTCTTTAAAATCAATCTTATAATAATTCTGCAAAATCCAATTTTTAAATACCGACCAATATGGCCGACATCTATATATATATAAAGGAAAAAGTGTCATTGATTCCTAAGACGTTGTTATCAAACTGTTATGACAGAGGGATGTGACTGAGGCTTCATATCTGACAGTTTAGCCATAAACTCGATTATAAATAACTAGAAATCAAAACTCAACACAAAAATAACCAAACATATAGAACTTAATCAAAAAAATGTAAACTAAAACGATTTTTTTATTCTGTAGAATATGAGTTTTCATATGAGCAGACACTGATTTTGCCTGTGAAAGATTCATATCGACCCATTGTTATCGGCTAAACGACAAATATCGGTCGGGATCTGGACAGAAGCATCGGACCGACCTGAGCTCATTGAAGATAACAAGAGAAGTCCTGATAATCCTGAGGACGACGAGACGTTTCTCACCTGCATTGTTGAGCAGGATCACATGGTCCATGTCCGGCCTGAAGCAGCGCGCGGACGCCGCCACGACGCGCTCCAGTGCGTCGGGCTGAGCCAGGTCCGCCGGCACGACCTCCACCAGGAGGCCGCCGCCACCTGCCTCCGCGTCGGCGACGAGCTCCGCCTGCAGAGCGCGGAGCTCGTCGCCGGATCGAGCCGCCAGCACGAGCGCGGAGCTCGGCTTCAGCAGCCGCGACATCTGCCTCGCCGCGGTCCGACCGAAGCCTCTGGAGGCGCCGGTGATGACGCACAAGGCCCGGCCGAGGTCCGGGGCGCGCTCGGTGGACGACATGGTTCTGGAGCCGCAGAGAGGGACCGGTGAGAGAGAGAGAGAGAGAGTGTGTGTGTGTGTGAGAGAGAGAGAGAGAGAGTGTGTGTGTGTGTGTGTGAGAGAGAGAGAGAGAGAGAGAGAGAGTGTGTGTGAGAGAGAGAGAGAGTGTGTGTGTGTGTGTGTGTGTGTGTGAGAGAGAGAGAGTGTGTGTGTGTGTGTGTGTGTGAGAGAGAGAGAGTGTGTGTGTGTGTATGTGTGTGTGAGAGAGAGAGTGTGTGTGTGTGTGTGAGAGAGAGAGAGAGTGTGTGTGTTTGTGTGTGTGTGTTTGTGTTTGTGTGTGTGTGCGTGTGTTTTCTTCTTCTTGTATTTTCTCCTCGGTGTGTATCCACTTGTTGCCTGTCGCCATCTCCCGGTTTTGATCTAATTCGTCACTGATGGAAAAATTATATATACACATATTTATTATATATACAGATAATAATTAAGTTATATATATATATTAATTCATACTTGATATTTATATTAATATATATATAAAACTAAATTATTATCTTTAATTTTTTTTTATATATTTAAACAGACAAAAATTAAGTTGTATATATATTTAAACAGATAATAATTAAGTTGTATAGAGAATAATATATGTATATATATAAAGCCTAATATATAACAATATATAATATATTAAATACATAGTATACAATAGTATACATATATATGTATAAAACTATCATAACTATTGGTTTTAATTTGATAATATATAAATTACAGTTTGAATAAGAGGACGAAATATACTTTGAATTGTACTAATGTTCTAATGTAGCTGTGATAAAGCTCAGATGTCCCAGTTTTCCATCAGCACCTGAACGCAGCTGTGTGGCACTCATCGCCTCGTTCAACAGTTTGTTAAAAAGCAGAGACGAGTCACCTCCGACCTCCAGGACGCGTTCGATCCTCGACAGGTTGATCAAAACCCGTGACTGTAGATAAAGATGGACGACGTGACGACTCCTCTACAGTGAAGCCAAATCCTCCTGGTCGCCCCCTGGTGGCTGGCTGCAGTACAGGTCATGAACCTCAAAGGTTCCTGCAGAACGTTATTGACCAGAGGAGTTTTGCCAAATTAGCCGACTGACGTGAACAATAACAAGTGATAGCTACAACAAGCTGTTCCACTCCCGTCCACCAGGGGGCGACAATAAAGAGAGGAACAGATGACGCTCTAACAGCGTTTACCACAGAATTGTTTTCAGTCTTTGGTGGTTGCTGGGCAGAGAATCATTGCAGTTCGCTTTAATGTGAACCAGATGCAGTGCATGTCCAGGGGAGGGGAGCGCTCGACCAATCAGGCATGTTCAGCACTGCCAGGCTCCGCCCACCCCAGAGGTTCCTGTACTTCTGTCAAGTTAAACCCACCGAGAAGGAACTCTCTCCCAGGACTTTAGACCCTGATGCGTGTGGAGGAAACACACTTGGTTCCTGTCGTGGAAACAGACTGACTCTTGTGAACTTTCTGTTTCCTGTTTTATTTGGAAAAAGGCCTGTTCTTGTTTTGTCTGTTAACAGCAGAATTTCAGTCCAGTTCTGATTCTCTGTCTGTCTCACGCCTCCTCAGTGAAACCAGAAGTTTAACGTGTAATAAACATTAAACCATCACTCGTATCTACAGTAAATGAGCAGCGTTGGTAAAAAGTTCCGTTTGTAATTCAAGGTTTGTGAAAGAATCTGTGAGTCAAAACCACTGCGTCATCAAAAAAACATAAAATGTCTAATACACTTGTTATAACCACAATATTTACCAGCTTTTATTGAAGAAAATATCAATTCTGAATTGAAGTTGGTTTAATTCGACAGAAGGTAAAAGTCTGAACACATAGTTTCTTGAACAATTCCTCACGATGAGTGTTTGTATCCAGCAGCTCACTGTTACCAACTCTCACTCCGCCTTCACATCAGGGTAATGCAGAGTTTTATTTTGAAATATTCATTTAAGTAGTAAACATTCAAAACAGGAACAGAAGCGTAAATTAATGGACGATAGAGGAATGTAAGAAATTCATCACTTCTGGGACACGACACAAAATAATCGGTGATATCCAACGATATGAGCCTTTCACAGAAATACCGGTGTCTGCGTTATGTTTTGCTGATATGAACATATATATTTTACTTTAATTTTTTTACTCCAAAAATTCCATATTGGTCAGGCTCTAGAAATAAAGACAGTAATTGTTGTGGACAGGATCTCAACCAGTGTGTTTGCGTGTGGACGGATGTTGACAGATGTCGAAGGTCGATCTACATGTTTGATTCGCTGTGAGTGCGTTTATCGTTTTCAAAATCACTATCCTGTGAGATGAGCTTGTATGGCTTCTTCCTCTCCTTCTCCTCCAGCACAGAGTTTCCCATTTCCACGTCTTTGCTGCGGAGCTCGTGTCGGGACAAGAACTCCACGATGCCGGCGCCGATCGAGTCCCCCAGAACATTGGTGGTGGTGCGGAGACGGTCCCTGCATCCCCGCGGGAAAACAGAGGGAACGAAAAGGCTTGAAAAGATACTGTGTGAGTGAGGTCACTGATCAACATGTCACATGGATTTACAGAAATCCATTACAAAATCTGAAGTCTGAAAACAAGTTGTGTTTCTATTTTAAAGAAAAAAGCCGTAACAAAAAAGGGGTTAGCAAAAAAGTCTAGGGGTGTAAAGATTTTGGTTCATTATCTAACTGTGGCAGGACAAATTACAATCTCAGTAATTAATGAGAAACGCTGGTGTTAAACAGATATAGAAAATACCCCCACATGCATTTCTGGTTATGGCCACCAGGGGGGTTCAGTGAGCCCTCCGAACCAACGCAAACTGCGCCTGCGGTTATTCTGGTGTGTTAGTGTCGACGGAGATTATTTCTGATACGGAGCAAAAACACTTACTGTACATAACAAGTGACGTTGTCACCGGGTTCCAGAAAAATTAATCTAATATTAAAGTGTTCGAAGCCTGTATTCTGTGTACTGACCAGCAGAGGGCGACTCTATGAGAACATGACTCTACTTCTCACTTGATTTATAACATCAGTAAACATTTTCCAGAGGAGTTTATGGTTCAATCTCTAGTTTCAAGTCTTCTTCAATACATGATGTTCATTTTGTACATTATAATCCTCAGTTTTATACCAATGAGCTGAGCCCTGTGAAGACAGGCCACTCAGATTTGGTCCATCCCAGTGAAAGGAGGGAAGGAGGGTTTCTTCTTATTACCCCAGTTAGCTGAGTAATTTCTGGGAAGGGTATTCTAATTGAAATGATTAATTTGGGAAACCTAATTATGTTTCTATGTTAAAACTCATCGCAGAAAATATTCAATACAAAAGGGGAAGATGTGGAACGAGACTCGAGGGAGACGGAAGTGTGTCACTGGGTGGTCGTGGATCCAGAGAGGATTCACGTTCATGTTAAAGCCGCTGACAGACGCTGGTGTTTGGATGGATTTCATTCTGTATTATTTTTCACAGGTTCACGATGTTGCAGGCTACTCACAGAAACCAATCGACTGCAATGATGAGAGTGATGTCGTCAGTCGGAAGTCCAACAGAGGTGAGTACGATCACCATGGTGACCAGGCCGGCCTGAGGGATGCCAGCAGCTCCGATACTGGCTGCGGTTGCTGTAATACTTGAAGAGAAAGACACAGAAATGACGACGATTACTCCTGGGACAATTTTCGTATTGATAACAATAAGATTTGGATATTTTTTTTTATTCTTACCTTATGGTGATGATCTGACCAAAGTTCATCTCAATATTGTTGACCTGAGCGATGAAGAGGGCTGCCAGAGCTTCATACAGAGCCGTTCCGTCCATGTTGATGGTGGCGCCCACCGGCAGCACGAAACGCGTGATTCGCTTGTCAATTTTGTTGTTCTCCTCCAGACACTTGAAGGTGACGGGGAGCGTCGCTGAGCTGGGAGAGGAAAGAACCAACACAGGTGAACAAAAAAATGATGCTTTATATTCTTTAGAGGGGGAAATTATGAATAATATTTGTTTTATACAGATCAAATATTTGTAGTTTTCGACTTTCAACATGAGTTTGACTGTCAACAGGTGAAGTTCCCAAAATGACAGACTGTTTGTTTCAGGGGATGATAGTGATTGACTTGTTGAGGAGTGGTGGTGTTGGACAGGACTCACCTGGACGAGGTTCCCAGGGCGGTGACCAGAGCCTGCAGCAGCCCAGCAATGAAGATGAAGGGGTTCTGCCGGGTGATGACGAAATAAAGAGTGGGAAGAATAAGAACACCGTGGATCAGCAAGCCAATGATGACGGTGATGGTGTACATGCCCAGCTGGCCACCCATCTGTGTTAGATCATCCATCTCCACTATCTTTCCAGCTATGAGGAACAGAATACCGATAGGAGCATACCTGAGGGGAGGAGAGGAAAGGTGAGTAACAAAGGTGTGATGGTGGCATTTGTTCAACAACCTTCAACTTCCGAGGGAAGTCCTACCACATGATGATGGCAACCAGGCGCATGATCGCCTCATTGAGGCTGTCGAAGAAATCCCTCAGGAGCTGGCCCTGCTCCTTCATGTTGCCAATTATCAGACCAAAGCACATGGAGAAGACCACCAGCCCGAGGGCATTGACCCCGTTCACCTGACCCGGCACCGGGATCACTTCCTCCCGGGTGATTTCCATGACCTCCTGGGTGCCATTGGTTGAGTTGTTGAAGATGGTGTCGTTCACTGTCACCGTCACATGCACCACTCGCTTTCCATATCTGGTTTTGAACTGGAGAACGACAGAGTTTAAGGTTAAACCAGTGGAGTTGGGTGAGGATGACTCAAGTTGGGAGAAGCTTTCTGCACTTGGGCAACATTGTGAGAGGATCTTCGAAACCTCACCAAGTAGTTTTGTCGCCTAAACTTGACCAAACTGTGACTGAAAGCTGAAGCTGGAAACATTTTCTTGAAGAAAGTCTTGAAAACAAACTTCTCCAGTCTGCAAACTTCTACTGTACAGTCACTTGAATTAGGTTGGGTCGGCTAAAAATAAAACTGCAGCTGCTACCCATGGTTCCTCCAGAGCCATCCGGCTAGAATTTCCACTTGTGCACAAGAAAAGACAAAAATCTAAGAGGTAGAGTTCTCAGCCCAATCATGCTCTTCAGAGGATAAACTCTGCAAAATTAAACTTGACTCGTTGGTATGACGTTAGAGTCAATGGGGGCTATGTGCTGCTTGCCTAAAGGTTACCTGTGGTACGACTTCCTGGACACAAAGTGCTGCAGATTGTGTAAGAGTTAATCGTGGAGCTCACCTGTTGAGTGCAGGCTTGGACCAAGTTTGGTGGGAACATATTCCTGAAATGAAAAACCACAGTGATTGAAGGAAGATGTTGGCCGTTTACTGTCAAACTCTGTGAACATTATTCTTCTCACTTCCTCACTTGTTTGCCATCTACCTGATCAGATCTAAGAAGGCATCAGCGGGACTGATTTGCTCGATCTTTTGCTGCTTCCCAAACTCCGCTTTCGATCCTTTTCCAGGGTGGATGATGAGGACGATTAAGATCCCGATGAAGACTGCGATGAAGGTCGTGGTCATGTAGTAGATCACGGCTCTCATGCCCATCTTCCCTGAGGCTTTGCTGTCCAGAGCTGCCATTCCTAGTGGGCAGAGGTTGGACATGCAGTTCACATCTCAGTATTAAGACATGTTAAATCATCTTTACAAACAAGGAAGCTCTGTCCCTCCATCATCTATACCATAAATCCTTTGAGGGTCGGCTGGAAACAAAGCCAGCTGACACTGGGCGAAAGGTGGAGTAAAGACTATGGGAGGAATCTGGAAAAACCTGAAAACCCACAGTCAGTCTGCAGCTTTTGTCTGTTTTAAATTCTCCATCACTTTTTGTAAAGTTAGCACCTATGGGTCAATGTTTTGTTCATTTCTGTTGCCTCCTGAAAGGCTACGTGTTCTCTACTGCTGCTGTATGAATTCTACCTCTTCATACTTTTTCTCTGTAGCAACTAAGTTGCGTCTTACGAGTATTGTGGTGCTTAGAGCCCATTTCAAACTGATGGAAAAACATTTTTCTTCTCAGAAATAATCAATTAATAAATGAAACTGGCCATGATATAACCCCGTAGCAAATTTCCTCAAATGGAAATTTAAAGACTCCTTGAACACAACCATACAGGGAGATTCTGTACAGCCTCTCTAACAGTCTTATATATACTGTCATTTATACACGTTCAGATTTTATTAGGAAGCACAGTAAGGACATATTTAGAAGCTGATTGAGACATTTGAACTGAAGAGTCCTGGTTATGTCTTTTTAATGAAAGATACTCTATGAATCACATGGTGGAATGAAAGCGTAGAACTGGCAGAGGGCACTGCCTTGAAGAATGAGTGACTCTATGTTGCACTGCTGTGAACTGTGGGAACAGACCGGTGCAGTTAGAGGCCACGAATGATGAAGCAACCTGAATCTCTTCATCACTACCCAGGGGGCGAGGCCGGCCTGTCTCTACTGACATGTAACAGCCATTCTTCTAAGTTTTTACATGTTAATTCACCTATTTATAAAATACAGACCTTTGTGTCTCTAAAATGTCCCCAGTTACCAAGTTACCATCGGTCCATGCGCCTCATGCAGCTGAGGAGGACGTGAAACCGAACAAAAATGTTCCGGATGTACCGTATGACATAATGTGTTACAGGTGTTGTACCTGTAATAAGACTGGAGACCAGTAGGGGCAGAACCAGCATCTGAAGCATTCTCATCAGCAGCTCTCCAGGGAAGGAGAAGTACTTCACTTCTCGATAGGTCATCTTGTAGGGGCGCAGGGCGAATCCCAGGATGATACCTGCAGACAGTGCAACAGGGTGAGTCGGTTTACAACGTCTATGTGTGTCCAGGCTGCAACGACAAAGACGCCGATCCAACGACGTCATATGTTTTCCATGGAGCGTGCAGAGGAAGATGCTCACCTACAACAACTGCCGCAACTGTGAAGAGCACGAAAGCGTTCTTCTTGAGGAAAGCCTTGATGTCCTCTTTAGAGATCTCCTCCACTTTCCTCTTTGCCTTCATGGTGCGTATGTGAATACCTTCCCTGAAACGCTGCATCCTGCAGGACATCGACATATACAAGTCCATTAGTGACGATGGAATCTGAGTAAACTCGAGAAACGAGAAACTTTTAAGTGGTTTGTGCAACAGCCTTTTATGTGAAACTGTATGACATAAGATTGTGTAACATTATGCAGACGACACTGTACTCTACGTTCACTGGAAGTCTTACTTGCCAAAGTAGTCGCACATCATTCACTCACTAGAAACGCTTTAATTAAAAGGCTCTGCATCAATTAAAACATATTTTGTAGTCATGGTGATAGTTTTGGTTTCATTTGCCCAGAGTTTGAAATATTTGCCTCAGAGAGTTTCAGTTTTTTCCACATGTAATAAGATAAGATGAGATAAGACAAGACTTCACTTGTTACAGCAGCAAGAGTCAAAGGTATCAGGGAAGAGGTAGAAATATGAACAAAATATACAATAGAAAAAAAAGAAAAGCCTATAAAAATACTATAAAAAGCTATATAGATTTTCTAGAGAGTGCAATATTGCCTTGTGACAGAAGGTTAAAAATGTGCAGTGGTTGGATTGAATGCAAAGCAATGTAATTTTTACGAAAGAAATTCCATTCACAGCTGGAGGTGGAGGCAGAATCTCTAACCTGGAACAATAAAACCAAAACTACGTACAGATCCATTTCTTTTGTGATTTAGGTAAACTGATCCTTTAATATCAACACTTCTTGCGTTTTGTATTTACTTTCTCTGAGCGAACACACTCACTTTTAGATGAATCCAGTTTAGTAAAACTTTGTCTCATCCGTCGTCCGGTGCAGTTAAAACAACTACATCTACATCTCTGTTACATCTACAGAACAAAAGGACAGGTTCTGTCATCACGTACCTCTTTGAGCTGGTGGTTGCTCTTCAGTAAACTCTGATGACGGTCGAGCTGACGGGCCTGAGGTGGAGCAGCCGAGCTGAGTCGCAGGAGGAGGAGCAGGTGTTTGGTCGGATTCAGGAGGTCGGAGCGACTGGGAGATGGAAAGTGAAGAGCTCTCTCTCCTGCACCTACACTGTAATTGGAAAAGAAAGGAGGGGAGACATCCAGAAGAGAGACGGAGAGGAGGGAGGGGAGCGAGACTGAGAGGACAAATTAGAAAATGGTTTTCCCATAATAACACTGTTAGCCCTGTGACACAGTTCCAGGTGAAACCCAGATGCATGAAAAACTTCTAGGAGAGTTGGAATGATAATCATCATAAAATGATCTTCTTGGGGAAGGAAACATCTAAGATTAGATCTTCTTCTCTTCTCATTCTCTCCTGGTTTATTTTTCCTCATCTGTTTGTTTTCCTTTGTATTTTTTTTTTTGACACTTTCTTTGTTTCCTGGAGTCTGAACGTTGTAGATTCACAGATTTGTTTCTGGCATTAAACAATAACGAAGCCGAACTGATACGCATCGCCTCACTGGGGAAGTGTTATAGTTTAAGGTAATTCCACAGAGTGAGGGACACGCGCCACAATTAGCTGACAAAAGTAGAACTTGTGCTGTGACCTTACCGTGTGGAAACATATTCCCCTGCGCTGTGGAATAGAATAAGGGAAGAATATCCCTCAAACCAGGTCACGTAGCCTTTTACAAACACTATTCCCCGGTCACTCGGATGAATGAAATATACCTGTAGACGTCTGATAGCGAAACAAACGATCTTAGAAGTGCAGACTTCTGCCGATTTTTAGACTTAGGTCTTTAGAGCCTTTGGTTTATTTCTCAATCTGCCTGTTTACATCCAAAAATTTGATGAGCTGTGATGAGCTAAAGGTTTTACAACCCCTATAACCTCATCTCATTACATTACATTACATTGTCCAAAGTGATTTACAATAAGTGCGTCAACCATGAAGAAATGACCTAAAGTTCTCCATTTTAGAATTTTTTGCAGGAGTGGGTTGTCACTGTGATGTTGGCAGCGAAGGACGGCTGGTCGTCCAGTGTCCCTCCGTGCAGTCTGAGCGGGAGTCACCTGGGTTTCAGATTGTGGAAAGAACTAAATGAGTTGGGTGTCATCTGCATAGCTATGGTTGGAAAAGCCATGCGAGTGAATAACGGAGCTCTAATGACCTGGTGTACAGAGAGAAGAGGATTGGGCCCAGGACGGAGCCCTGAGGGACCCCAGTAGTGAGGTCACAGGGTTCAGACACAGATCTGAGATCAAATCTGTTTGACGCCCACGTTCTAATTCAGTGATAACATGGCACACTGGTGTTACAGGAAGTATGTGGATGCTCTGTTGCAACACTCCTTCCTCCAGCACTGGAAAGAGGAAATTAAACATTCAATGCGAAGGAAAGCATGAATGCAATGACCTGAGCTCCTCTTCAGTCTCTGTAATGTTTTTAATTGTAGCGTTAAATGACTTCAGAGCCACGGGGCATATAGATGTTTTGTCCTATTAATGGGAAACATGAGGGTGAAATTCGTTTTTTCAAATTTTAACAAAGCGAGAAACTGATTTCACCAACATTACCTCATGAGGTTTACTGAGGTCGTTCAGATTCTACTCCTCATAATGTGTCGTAAGCTGCTGATGTTGTCAGTCTGTGCTTTATTTAAAAAAATCTTCAGTCCCTGGAGCTAATTTCCAACCTTTTTGTTTCATCCCACTGGATGCTACAGTTGTTAAGTGTGATAATCTTACAAATTACCAGACATCACTACTTGTGTCATCACTGAAACACAAAAGTTCTTCTGACCTCTACTGGCTTCACATGTATGTGGGGGGATTCCACAGTAGTAACAGGTCATGGATTTACAACTACATTAAAGAGGTTATGTCGACCTGTTGTATCAGATCTGTACCTCACTATGTAAAGAGCCTTGAGATAATATATGTTGTGATTTGGCACAATACTAATAAATTTGAATTGAATTTAAATTGAATTGACGCTGTGGGTATTATAAAGGCAAATAACAGTATCTTTAACTCTATATGTAGATGTTTTGTATGGAATTAATTAAACAAATAATTACATAAATATTTGGGTGTTGCCCAGAAGAATATCCTTCTTTGGACGTAAAACTTGCACAAAATACAAATTTACCTTTATTTGAATCAAAACAACATGAGAAGAATTACAACAGTTTAAAGACTTTAATTATTTAGTGTCTCTGGGACACACTCGGGAAGTTCCCTCCTGTTCGCTAGATCCTGGCCACAAGTTAACCAGAGCGAAGCAACAGCCGGATCAGTCTTTGTTGACTCTGACACATATTTACCAAAGGTGGCCTGTATTGGTTTTGTGATTTTAGGCCATATTACATACGAATCAGATTACACCTTGCTGAGATCACCGCATTTTGGGAGCCCCCCAAAAAATCCCACATTTCATTTGGGATATTTAAGATAAGATAAGATAAGATTTACCTTTATTCGTCCCACAATGGGGACATTTGGGCATTACAGCAGCAAAGTGGACAGAATAATATAGAAAGAAGTTTGTTATCGCACTGTAAGGGTACCAGTGAATTATTTTCTACAGTAGTTGAGTCCTTATTTAAAATTTTATATGTATATATCCATGTTGTGACCCACATCCGGGTTCTATATTGTTACTGCTCTTACTGTCCAACCGAAGCTGTTTCTGCTCATGTGTTGTTTTTTTCTCCCACTCTTTCGTGGGGCCTCTGAATGCATCAGGGTCACGAGCTGCATCTCCAGCCCCGCCCCCTCCGAGCTGACGGGCACGTAAGCCAATCAGATTGTCGCGCCGACGTAACGTGCGTCACCTACACGCACGGCGACGTGCCCGTCCCGGTGTGTGCGGTGTGTTCGAGCCGTGGAGACAGAGTGTGTGTGTGTGTGTGACGAGCTGACCCCGGTCGGAGCGACTTGTGAGCTAGCTGCTGCTAGCTGCTGCTAGCTGCTGCTGCTCTCTGCTGCTAGCTGCTGCTGCTAGCTGCTTCTTCCCTTTTACTGTTGAACCTCGTCTGCTGAAGCATCGCGAGTTGTCAACTTGACCCGGAGACGGTGAAGTGAGGAGAACTCGTCAACTCTGTGGATAAACATCTGTGAGGGAGGGGCTCGGGCCGTGGCCCCGCCCCCGCCGCTGACCTCCGTCTCCTCGACTTTCACTTCGCTGAACGGACCCGGAGCACGTGTGACATGAGCCGGACCGTCCCGCAGCACCTGTAACCGGACGTCCGGCCAGTCGAGGTCATGGTTGTGTGTTCGCTCGTCAGGATGAGTCGCCGCTCGGCGGTGAACCTGCTGAGCCTCGGGAATCGAGCGGTGGTCGGGGCGCTGTACGGAAGCCCGCTGCGCACCCTGCACACGTCGGTGTGCGACCCATCGTCGAAGGGCGCGTTCAAACCGGAACGAGTCGCCGTGGTCACGAAGACCACGAGATACGAGTTCGAACAGCAGCGGTACCGGTACGCGGGCCTGTCGTCGGAGGACCTCAAACAGCTGGTAAGACCGGATGTCACCCGCGGGTCCCGGGGCCTCGACACGTTCAGCCCGCGGCGGCGCCCAGTGAGTCTTGTTGACTTGTTCTTGTACTTGTGTGTTTGTGCAGCTCGCGATGAAGGGATCGAGCTACAGCGGCCTGCTGGAGAGACACAACATCCACACCCACAACGTGGAGCACATCGTGAGGAGCCTGCGGTAAGGAGGGGCCCCGGGGCCCCGGGGCCAGAGCCCAGCGGTCCCACAGGGGAAGGAACTCTTTATTGGTCTTGACGAGATTATCGCAACCAACGGACCAATCACAACTTTGTTGTGACCAGCGTTTCCGTAGATGGAAGCGACCTATCCGTAGTGATCATGACCAACAGTACGGACGCTTTGAACCAGTCCAGTTTTTAAAGCTCATGTGGGTTTGTGAAGCCACTGGAAGAGACTCTGGGGTCCACCATCGCCTGAAGTGGTTGCTGGGATATCAGAGACGTTATACAGCGACATGATGTGTGTGACACTCTGGGGCTGCGTCCACATGTGATGTGATCTGTCAGGACAGATGTTGACACCAGTTCTTAAAAGTCTTATTTGATGATGTTTTCAGGAGCGAAGGCATCGACGTGCGAGTGGTGAAGAGAGGAGAGTACGACGAGGAAGTGGTGCGATGGGCCGACACCATCATCTCTGCAGGAGGTACGAACTTCACGTCACATGGACGTTTTTTCCCCCTGAATAGTCTGAATCTGTGACCGGTGGCTTTTATGGTCTTGGGACATTCAACTTTGTGTCCAGGCTTTGACACAGAAAACACAAACTTCAGCAAAGAGTCATGTGTACGAACAAAGGCGTCAACAGACAACAGAACCAAACACACACAATACAAGTTCTCTAACTGCACTTTGCTTTGTCAGGTGACGGGACAATGCTGCTCGTGGCCAGTAAGGTTCTGAGCAACGACAAACCGGTCGTCGGGGTGAACACGGACCCTGAGAGGTAACAAAGCTCTGAACAGACTCTGTGTCGAGTCATTTCAAGGTTAATAAAGAACGAGGAGATCACGCGTGCTGCTCTGAAACAGACGAAGAGTTACTGTCGCTTTGGGCCTCGGTACGTTCGTCTGACGTCACTGTGTTTCTGTCTTTGTGCTGAAGGTCAGAAGGTCACCTGTGTCTGCCTGTGCGCTACACTCGAGCGTTCCCAGAGGCTCTGCAGAAACTCTGTCGCGGTGAGTTCAGGTGCGTATTTACCCACGGATTCTCTGAGGACAAGATAAACTCTGGGTTCTCACTCGTACACAGTGTTCTGGAAGTCGTCACACTCCTTCACTTGAATTTATTTTTCCTTTGCTCAATTCCCCATAATGACGAAGCAAATAAAGATATTTTTTTAGCAGAGACTTTGGTCAATTTAAGGAAAATTTGAGTTTCAGCTTTTTATCTCCTGCTAGTTTCATAAACATTTATTTACATTTACCGACAGGGGACACTTTATGGTGGCACACCGCCGATTCTGCTTCCTGTTTCTGGCAGCGTCTTAAAATTCAACGTGAACGCGACGTGTTCTGAAGCGTTTAGTTCAACAACCGTATTCAACACGAGGTAGAAACATGGAGACTCACACGGAGGTCGGTCCACCTCATGGAACCATATTTAACTCATATGAACAGAGTTATGGACGATATATTCAAGTTCTGTGAATAAGGTCTGATAAATATTAGACACTGTAGCTTTGAGAATCTTCAAGTAAAGGTTACGATGTGACAACGATGCGTTCTAACCTCGCAGTGCGACTGAGCCGCTAATCGTTTGGTTTATTTCGTAAGCGGCGATGGTGAACCTCGTCCCCTCACCTCTGCTGTGACTCCGCCCCCTCCTCCAGGTGGCTCTGGCGCCAGAGGATCCGTCTGCACCTTGAAGGCACTGGGATCAACCCCACGCTGCTCGACCTGCACGAACAGCAGCTGAGTCTGGAGCAGCACTGTCAGGCCCATCGCATCACCACCATGGACGGACAGCCAGGTACGACCCCTCCACCCGTCTGTCTGACTGTCTGTCTGTCTGCATGTGTTAGTAATATATTGATTATAAATCAGCAGTTTCATCTCCATGTCCTCAGAAACTGGATCTCTCCACCAGAGCGTCCCTAAGCCGAGTCTCCTCCCCGTCAGGAGCCTGAACGAAATCTTCATCGGAGAATCTCTGTCGTCCAGGTAAAGTTACAGACAGTCAGTCGTCTGAACACCTGCACGTACAGTCACACCTCTTGAACCGTGTGTGTGTGTGTGTGTGTGTGTGTGTGTGTGTGTGTGTGTGTGTGTGTGTGTTCGTGTGTGTGTGTGTGTGTGTGTGTGTGTGTGTGTTCGTGTGTGTTCGTGTGTGTGTGTGTGTGTGTGTGTGTGTGTGTGTTCGTGTGTGTGTGTGTGTGTGTGTGTGTGTGTGTGTGTGTGTGTGTGTGTGTTCGTGTGTGTTCGTGTGTGTTCGTGTGTGTGTTCGTGTTCGTGGGCTAACCACGTGTTAATCCCCAGCCCCTCTTCCCTGCTCGTCCCTCCGGCTCTCGGCGATGGAGCCTCTGTCCACCTCAGGCTGAAGTTAAAACCCCGTGTTAACCTCTCGATCCACAGGGCGTCGTACTACGAGATCTCCGTGGACGACGGCCCCTGGGAGAAGCAGAAGAGCTCCGGACTCAGCATCTGCACGGGAACAGGATCCAAAGCCTGGTACGGGAGAAGTCTGATCCCCATTCGAACTCACGTAATACCTAAGAGGAAGTATTGATCTTATTCTGTACCGTCCTCCGCTCTCTCAAGGTTTTCTGTCTTTGTGTCCTCAGGTCGTACAACATCAACAAACTCACTGAACAAACCGTGGAGGAGGTTCTCAAGATCGGTACGTACGTGTGCGCGTGTGTGTGTGTGTGAGTGTGTGAGTGAGTGAGAGAGAGAACGTTTCCTGACGTTACACCTTTTGTTTCTCTTCTTCAGGAAAGTCTCTAACAGCTCTGGAAATCCCACTGAATCGTGAATTTATCGACAAGGGTGAGTGGACCGGCCTCTTCGTCGAGGACTTGTGTTTTACGGCACCTTACATTACGTGACGGTTGTATTTCTGTGTTTAGTGACTGATGAATACAACGAGTCGCTGGTGTTCGCGCCGGACGACAGACGCTTGTTCTACAGCATCAGGGAGCCGATCGTGAACAGAGTCTTCTCCAACAGTCGACAGAGGGGCTTCGCCAGCAGGTCAGTGAACGTACTATCGTCCTCCCGCCAGGACCCGACAGACAGACGTGAAACCTGCCGGAGGTAACCCAAGTTCAGACACTGAAAAAAACCTAACGATGGATTATTTTTTGTCGCCTCTGCTCCTTCAGGGTTTGCGTCCGCTCCCGGTGTTGGGACGCCTGCATGGTGGTCGACGGCGGGACGTCGTTCGAGTTCAACGACGGCGCCATCGCCACGATCAGCATGAGCGAGGAGGACCAGCTCCGGACCGTGGTTCTGGAGAACTGAGGACGAGTTCCTCTTGGGCTGAAAGGTTCGAGGTGAAAGGGAAGAACCAGATCTACGTTTTTATCCACCACATGCGTTGAACATTTTTATACCTGACTTAAAAAAAAGGTATCGATGTTGCTATTGTTTTATCAAACGTGTGCAATGCAAGTTTTTCCAAATCTTTGATAAATTTTTTTTAAATTTCCCTCCAACTTCCCGAAAGCTTAAACCAGTTGATCCACGATGATTCATTCTGTAGATGTTTCACATCCGAGCTTCTGTTTTCTGATCCGAGGACGAGACAAAGATCAAGTTTCACGTGAACTCGTCGGCTGTCGCTAACGTTTTTTCATCAGGGCAACGAATACTCTCGCTCTATCAGTAAAAATGATTTTTAGCTTTGAGGAGCATGATGATAATGATGAAGATGAGAAGACTGGGACCTGCCTGTGTCTCCACAACGTCAATCTTTAGAGACGAGTCTCAAACACTGAGGTAGAATCTGACCCATGTGGATTTTTGGGGGCTGATGCCCATATTGACAATATTTATTATTTGATATTTTTACAGTTTAAACATAAACTTTATTATAAATAGAAAAGATAATATTTCTAGAAATTGAACTTTTCTATATTTGTTTATCCTGCGAAAATTAAAAGTTTTCATATTCCGCAAAAAAAACGAACGCAGATTCGTATCCATCTGTGAAATTATCATCCAAACAATATATCTATCGTTCCATGTGTCGGATCTTCACCTCAGAACTTTTTTCCGGAGGGGCTGTAAATGTTGCTGCTGTGAAATCGTCCGACTGACAATCTCCTGCTCTTTCGTCACACGTGAACAACAAACTCCAGAAATTGTCTGGACCCAATTTTTGCAGATGATTTCCAGAGTTTGTTTCTGAAAACTTTCTGAAAAAGTTTCTCCAGCGAGAGGAAACTTTGTGGTCGGATGGATCAACGTTTCGTGACAAGAGCAAAGATAAAAACTGAAGGCACCTGTTTGTTACTGAATTAAGATATTTTTTGAACGTGGGGGATATAGGTCATATTTTTATAGCGGTTGGTGCTAAAGGGAGAACAGAGTGAAGAAGTGCTCTAGAAAGTATTTAGGTCAAAACTAAAACTCTAAAACCTTCAGAGGACGAGAAGTTAAATGTGGGAGTTTCCACAGCACCAACGTGTTCAAACTGACTTAAAACCTTTTACCAGTAAAGACGCTGTAAGAGTTCTAATCTGCATCGGGCCAAAGTCGCCGGCTCCTTGTGGGAACGAGTCACTACGTTCATGTGGATTTTGTTTCAATCAGATAAAAGTGGTGAAAAAGAAAAATGCAGTTTGTTTCTTATTTCACTCAATGACAGAACTGAGGTTTACAGTTTTTATATCTTTACAATTTTTTCTTTTGCCTCACTACTGTTATGTATGGTGTTTTTCATGAAGAAAAAAATTAGTTAAGAAAAGTGTTAAGACAATTGGTTGTGGCTGTAAACTACAAGTTATTATTTGAGAAAATGAGATATTAATTTTTCAAGAAATTAGTTTCTTGTTTAATAATCACAAAGATGAAACAAACAAAACCGACTCCGAGGAGAGTTTGAGTGATTCAGTGGTTTACTTGAAATGAACGTAACAGTTTACAAATTAAAACTTGACTTTCATGACATTTCACTGTTTGCAACATCCACACTGACATGATGAGATCATCATTAAACTTTTCTTTCATCAGAAAGTCAAACATACATGAATGAAACTCTTCATTAGAATAAAATCCACAGATCAAAACATCATTTCACATAAAAAACTATTCAGATTTAAAAAAAAAATCAACTGTTCTGTCAACAGATCACAGTCAAACGTCTGAGGCGTCGACGACGTTAACATCCAGTTAATACATTACAACATGAAACTGGATCCAATAACGAACTCACTGATGCGTTCAGTACTTTCAAGACTCGGTCCAGTTTGTGTCTTTCAGCACCGATAACGCCAGAAAACATTGAAAGATTTTTTTCTGTAGCAGCAACAACGAAAACACTGAGACGTGGCCCCGCCCACCTCCTGCCCCGGGCTCAGAGCGAGAACCTGAGCCGACACCCGCCGCCCCACATGGCACGGTCGCCGACGAACCGGCCAGCCGGCGTGGGCCGAGCGACGCTGGAGAACGGCCGCGAGTTGATGCTGACGCGAGGCAGCTCCTTCTTCAGGGACGGCAGCTGACCGTCCTGCACCAGGCCGAACACGTCCAGCAGGACGAGCAGCGGGAACGTCGTCCCCAGGTCGCTGCAGGGAGAAGATGGGTTACAGGTTCTGATTCCCAAAGTTTCCTAAATCTTGAAATGACCCGCAAGTATTTTCATCTGCAGCAATGATGAGAGCTGTTCGGATTCTCTTAAGGGTGGATTGGGATCGTCCTTCCTCTCTACTGTCCCTTGACTTCAGTGGAAAAGGTCACAAGGTGAAGGAAAGGTGTCAAAGAGGATTCATAGGAAAAGAGAATCCGACTCCACTGACACTGAACGACCTCGTCATGTGACGGTGGATGTTGTTGATGCATCTTTTGTGGTGAAACTGCACATTTCTGAAGATGAATTACAAAAACCTCAGCGGCTCCATCAGCATGT
This sequence comes from Scophthalmus maximus, assembly GCF_022379125.1. NCBI lineage: Eukaryota > Metazoa > Chordata > Actinopteri > Pleuronectiformes > Scophthalmidae > Scophthalmus > Scophthalmus maximus. Next base: position 803,638 of record NC_061534.1, read on the forward strand.
GTCAGTGTTTTATGATTCATATGTAACAGTAACTGACATCTGGATCATATTCATACTCTTCCTCTTCAGATTGAACCGTTTACGTTCGTGCATGGCGCGTCACGTTAAAAATCGCTGCTGCAATGAGATGTTTCGTGTAGTTTCACCACGACAGACGCATCAACAACATCCACCGTCACATGATGACGTAGTTTAGTGTCAGTGGAGTCGGATTCTCTTTTCCTGTGTCCCATGAATCCTCCTTGACACTTTTCCTTGACCTCATGACGTTAACAAAAAGACGATAGGAAGGACTTCCTGAATCCAGCGAGGGGAACTCACGTGAGAGCGGCGAGGTGGATGTGGTAGCAGCGACTCAGGGACAGATGCAGCAGGTTCTTGAGCTGCGCGAGGACGGGGAAGCTGTCGGCCATCAGCAGCGTGCTGTCGCTGCAACACACAAACATAACGGTCACTGATCCGTTCGGCCACTTGGGGTTCGGCCTCATGGTGACGTGTGAAGTCTTACCTTAAATCTAGAGTCTGAATACGAGGACATCGTCCCACCAGCACCTTCACATCTGCAAGAGACACAATAACGTTCTGTAAGTACACAAGTACACAAGTACACAGGTATACACACGCACGCACACACACGCACAGTGACTCACCATCCAGTGTCAGACTCTCCCTGTAGCCGCTGAGGTTGAGCTCGGTGACACCGGCGCCGAGGTTGTGGACGACGCTCTTCACATGATCACTGTTGAATTCACACCACGACACGTTCAACTGCTCGATGCTGCGGATGGAGAGAAGAAGAAGATGAGGCGTCAGTTACGACACAGAGACTAGTTAGTTAGTTTAGTTGTGACAAGTTGAAGCATGCGAGCGTCTGACCTGCAGCACGATCTGAACATGTCGGCCAGAGCGTCAGCAGAGACGCCGGAGCAGCCGCTGAGGTTGAGCTGCTCCAGGTTCTGGTTCAACGCCAGAGAGCTGAGAGGGAATATGAAAATGTTCTTGCATGAGGCCCAACACGATCTGGACATGACATCATCAGTGAGGTCACAGGAAGCGTGGCAGGATGGTGAAAATAACCTACTTGATGATGTTGTCTGAGAGCTGCAGACCCTCCAGGCTCAGACGCTCCAGTAGCCGGCAGCGACCGACGACGCTCTCCAGGGCCGAGGTGGAGACGATGGAGCTGGACAGATCCAACTGGACGATCTGCAGAGGTCTGACGACAGGAAACACAAACATCATCATCATTTGGTTGGAAGCAGAAACGTTAACTCTGGGCCGAACGTCACGATCTGCCCGACTCACCCGGAGCCCGTGAAGTGCGGCTGCTCCACAAAGGAGCGAGGGCATCGCAGCCTCCGGACGCCGGTCGTCAGGACGCGCTGCAGAGCGGCGCCCGTGTCCGTCAGCCCCTCCAGGTCCACGCTGAGCCACAGGGACTCGTCAAACCTGGGGACAGAAACACAGAGTCGTCATGTGCAAACACCAAAACACGAGGAGTGAAAGAGCGAAGGAGGATGATGAATACTCACGCCAACCGGTGCCAGCGCCTGCAGACGGCAGACGTCCGGAGCAGGTCCTGCAGCGGGAGGCAGAAGAAGATCCTGAGGAGCAGCTCGTCAGGCAGGTGGTCCCACGAGATACCTGGTGTGGCGGAGGGGCAACGTTACATCACAGCCACAAACACACTGCTGCTGCTGAAGGGGTCAGAGGTCAGCGCTTGCACCTGATGGGGTCTCCTTCTTCCTCCTCGACCTCCGCGCCAGGACGAAGTGTCCACAGTCGTTCTCCTTCCCCCTGCTGCAGCCGAGCCGCTGGTGCTTGTGTCGGGGCGACCGCTGCTGCAGGATGAGCTCCGTGGGGGTGCACTCGGTGCCCAGGCCCTCCTCTCCCCCGGACTTCCGCTTGTTCATCCCGCGGTGGGACCTGGACAACATGGAGCCCCGCAGGCTGAGGCAGGGCAGCTCCTGCAGAGGCACGCTGCACCGGAACAACATGGAAACAACTTTTTATTACAAAGCCCGGCGACGTCTCAGGGGAGGAGGTGGACCCCGCGCCGAGAGCTCGCTACCCGCCAGATTCCTGCCGCCACCGGCGAAGTGAGCGCGCAAATTCTGAGCAGAAAACACCGAAGAGAAACTTTCATCATCGTCTCTGTTTCAGGAGAAACACGATTCGTACAGACTCTGTACTCTGTCGTCGAGCCGCGGGAGGAGGTTCGATAAGAAGCGGGAAGGAGGCGCAGAGCCCCGGACGGAAGCCCGGAGGCTCACCGGAAAGCGCGGTATCGATACATATGAATATAAACTTCGCTTTTAAAACCTGAATCATCTTCAGAATGATGCACACGCGCGCACACACACACACACACACACACACACACACACACACACACACACACACACAGCTAGCATGGCTCGTTAGCTCTTAGCTAACTAGTTTTTGACGTCGATCGATCGTTAATCTACCGGCTCCGGTAACTACGTCACGTGATGTTTGTGTTTATAACGTGAGTCGGGACCGTACCTGTCGGTCTGCATCTTCCCGGTTCACAGGACAACGTGGCGCCGGTGTTTCCTCCTTCGGTTCCCGGGACACTTTACTAACTCGCTGCCAGCAGCGGGACACAGTCTGCCTACGTCACACGTCGCTGGGACGTGCCTGCACGTCGTACGTACGTCCCTGCGTCACAATGTGGCGTTCGCGTGCTCCTCGTTTTTTTCCTCCCTTTTCTCGCAGCGGTGCCCACAAGCAGATAAACAACATGGCTGTTGATGCGTTTATATATAAATATATATTTATATATATTTGTATATAAATATACAAATTATCCATGTGTTTGTGACGATTTATACTGAAGAGGTGAGGGAGAAAAACTGAAATGTATTGCTAACAATGAGGATGAAATCAATTGATTAACTTTATTTGTATAACACAGTTTGTAGAAGTAGCACAGAACAAAAACAATTAATAAATCAGCAATAATCTGATGGACCTGAGGAGTCAACAAAGATAACAATTAAATGATTAAATAGTGAAAGGGAGGAGAGGGTCTGAGGAAAAGCAAAACTATCCAGATGAAGATGAATACATACATATAGAATAAAATGATATATCAGTAATACAGTCTGAGGTGTAATATAAATATACAAAACCACATCGCAACATGTTCATTAATAATCAAATCTTCTTTCTGACGGACACAGGCCTCCTCGTGCAGCAGTGTGAAATATAATAATGTTGATTCAGTGTAACTGAAGAAAATGTTCACGTGTGTTTAACCGTAAAAAAATATGTGGGGAATAAAATAACTTTGTTTATAATTCAAAACAGATTGATGGAAATTGTTATTACGACCGCAATAAAAAAATAAAACACAGACCGGAAGTGTTGCTTCCGCCGCTGTTGACGGAACCGGGGAGGGAGCGGAGTCTGACGCCGAGCAGAGAGGAGCGAGCATCGGAGCGTCGCGCAGGTTTGTCTGTTCTGAGTCTATTCGGTTTATTCACCGCAGATGATTTGACGTGAAACAGAAAATGATGAATTCATCTTCATCCTCTTCATCCTCTTCATCCTCAGTCCGCGGCCTCAGACTCGATCTGTCAATCAAATCAAATGTGTTTTAAAACCGATCGGTGCGTCACGTCAGGAGCCGGGGCCCCGAGGACCCACCTGCCCCGGGGCCCCGAGGACCCACCGGCCGGGTCTCCGGGCCCCGGGGCCCCGGGGCAGGTGTGGTGGTGCCGCCGCGGCAGAGGACGAGGTGTCCCGGGCCTGTCGCCGCTCGCTCGGCCTCCTCGTCCTCACGCACGGACCCGAGCAGCAGCATCATCGAGCCTCATGGCTCCGCTGCTGGGGCCTGGTGCTGCAGCGGCGGAGCACAGAGATGCCTCTTCCCCTCCGACTCGGCTCGGTTCGACTCGACTCGGCTCGGTTCGACTCGGCTCGGTTCGGTTCGACTCGGCTCGGCTCGGTTCGGCTCGGCTCCGTCCGCCCGCAGCTCCGCTCCTGTTCCGGTCGGTTCCTCTGTGGCAGCAGCTGCGACAAAGAAAACACATTTCTTTTGGGGTCGAACGGTTTTATACGATTAAATATTAAAGATTGATATTAAAAATGCATTTTCACACAACCAGAGCACCGCAGCTGTCATGGCTGATCCTTGTCTCTGGTTCCGAGGCCCTGGACCCACCACCTGCACCACGGTGCTGCCAGGGGCGTTGCTACAGGGTCGGAAGAGCAGCCCCCCCCCCCCCCCAGAGAACAGCTGATTACGTAAAAATCCCCAGTGATGACAACATTTTGTGACAAACCTGGAGACAGAGAACGACAATTTGGTCAGAGCTGCGATCTTTCTGCCAAACGCACTGTTATTTTATAGGTTTGGTCAAAGACTAGAATGTCTAAATGAGAATGATGGTGGTAGGGGGTCGATGTAAGCTTCTCGATGTAATCCCCCCCCCTCTAATTGCCTGGGGTCCCCAGAATTCCCTTGAAACTCACCTGTGTGCTGCCCCCATCAACTGCAACGTCTGCTTCATAGATGCTGTTGACTCAGGAAGATGGAGACCGTGGATGACGTCTGAAGGAGCTCAATATATTGAGGAGATTTCTGATTCGTTGCACAGTTCAACAAGTGGTCAGTGCATGGGGTCACCGAAAAACCTCCCCAGCCCAGTCAGAGTGACGTATTTAACTCTCAGAATAATGTCGTCATGAAACAGACAGAATGTCTGTCTCCATAGAAACGCTCGGCCTCTGTCTCGGTACATTAAGGACAAAGGGCCGACCTTTTAACAACACTCAACATTCTGAGAGTCAGGACAGATTTTCCCTCGACAATCACGAACAGGAAACTGTCAGCAGCTTCTCTTGGTGAATGTTTTTTACCAAGAAAAATGTTGTGATGTGATGTTTTGGATATTCAGAATATTACCAGTGCATTGATTCTGGGAAGATTCCGGACAGTGTTGAAGTTTCATGATGACGACACGTCTCCACTTCCTTCCGTTGTTCAAAAATGAAGCTGAAATACCCCCGGATACGGGTGCGGCCATCTTGAAGTCTCACAACCGGCTGATTCTGCGTTCCATTATACCTCGGCACACCAGAATAACCCGAGTTGATTTCGTTCCGGTCGCATATTTGGTTGGAAGTCGAAGAACAAGATGGACGCCTGCTAACCACTGTCAGCAAAACCAGTTCATATTAACGCATTAAGCGTCATTTCACGCGTACCAACGCCGTAGTAACACGTCCACAGACAGTAGGTCGGTAATTCAGAGTTTTCGAGGTATGAAACGCACCATAACACGTCATGATTGATAGGTGCGTTGGACTCATTTGCATCGGTCAAGTGGGACCTTGATACCACGTCTCCACTCAACGATCACTACTTCCACCAACACAAGATGGTGGTGCCCGTATGCGAGATGTTTTTGGCTGTGAAGACGAGTCATCCATCTTTTTATCCTGTTTTGACTAAAGGTTTGTTTCAGTTTTATCCGTGGAGGGTTGCCATTATTATGGTGGATCCATTTGATTAGGTAGTGAAGCTAATTAGGGGTTTGTATAATAGTAAAGTCCAAATTTGTCCTGGGGCAGAAGCTGGTGCTCCATACTTCCTCTTTCTTTGCTATGAGCTGGTCCACAGCGCCCACTACAGTGTCAGAGAGCAACAACAGGTCCCAAGTGGACCAGAGCGAGACTAGTGCGACACCTTTCTACCGAATGTGAGTAGCAAACATTCACAGAGGTGACTTTGATTTTTGGAACGTAGCATGTTGGACGTCGTCTACGAAGAAGCTGAATAAATGTTCTGCACTTTTTGGAAATGGATCCACTGATTCTGTTGTTTGTGTTGCTGTCTCTAATCTGAAGTTCTCGCTGGGCCTGATTGTGTCAGTTGAACAGCATTTGCAAGATGAAGGTTTAAGGTGGCAAAGTTTCATGATGTGTTGGATTGTTTTTGTTCCAGATGTTCCAGACTGATGTTTGTTTTTCTCGACCTTCCTTCCTTCGCTCAGGAAATGTCTGTAAGGATGGAAATGGATATCAGTGGAGTGTCCAGGACACACGTGTCCATCTGTGCTGCAGCTGAGATGAAAGCCACGTTGAAACCAGAAGTCGAGCGGCCTCGCTGTGCCAGCACCCCGTGTTCGCCCATCAGAGGAACGGTGGCAGGGTACCAGATCCTGCACATGGACTCAAACTACCTGGTGGGCTTCACCACCGGCGAGGAGCTGCTCAAACTGGCCCACAAGTTGTCAGAGGGCGCTCCAGAGAAGGGCTCCGTACCGGAGGCCGTGTCCAGCTCCATCCAGAGCAGCGTCCCCAAGTCCGCTGACTTGGGCGTCCACCGGTCGTCACGAATCTTCAAAGGGAAGAGCCGCTACTATCAACCCTACGACATCCCCGCGGCCAACGGGCGGAGACGGAGGCGCATGCCCAGCTCGAGTGACACCTTCCTCAGGTCCCTGGCCCACGGGGAGCCGGGGAGGGGTCTGCATGCCCCGCTGCCCCTATGTCTGCTCAAAGGGAAGGGGGCCCAGTCCAAGTCCCTGGACTACCTCAACCTGGACAAAATCAGTATCAAAGAGTCGTCAGACACTGAGGTGTTGCAGTACCAGCTGCAGCACCTGACCCTGCGGGGGGAGCGGGTGTTCACCAGGAACAAGACATGAACGCACAGCGGAGGCCTTTTTTTAATTCTAGGCGTCCTCCGCCCCCTCTCGGGGTTCAGGTGCTATTTCCAGCTTGGTCTCTTTGTACTCAGATTATAAACAGTTGTTTAAGCAGACAGTCTGATAATCTTGTTATATCATTAACTGGGGGGGGGGTTTCCTTGTACTGTACCGTAGTACACATAACGTTGTGAAGAAATATTCCTAAAATTAGTCCTCGCACTGTAACGAGGTTACAGAGGTTTGAAAAAAAAATGTGAATCATTTAAACTTAGCAATAACTAGTGAAGCTACTTATTGACGGTGTCGTGTGTTTGTTCCGTTCGGGACGAAGAGAAGCAGCACACGTCACGACCGGCAACGGGCCTGTTGGGCCAGAATCTGTGTCCAGTCGTGTTCATGGAGGTTTGAAGATATATGTTGTTGTTGGGTTTTAGTTTTCCTTTCAGATTATGACACTGCATACTACTGTCAAGTTAGGATGATCATTTTTAGTTTGCTTCTAATTTATTTATTGCTCTTTTATGAAGTTGAGTCAGTATCAGTAGTGTTTTAAACTTATTTAACATGAAATGGGGAGAAAAACCCTGATTGATACTCCATCAAAACCTGTTCACGAAAAGAGGAGGAGAATTAAAGTATGTTTATGCAAAACGTAGAGAGTTTTTGAACCAACTGGACTCCAACCAAGAACAATATGATTATGTCATCAGCTCCTTGGAGTCGCCGTGACGACCCGAAACAATGTGTTTGGTCGCTGGAACATTTGTGCTTATTCTCGTCATTTGCGCAAATATTTGTGAGCGTCGTTACGTGTTAAGCACCAGGGGGCGCCCACGTGCACGGTTAAGTTGCGGCTTGTTTCTAGAGGTTTCGTGACCACTGGTCATATTCAAATGTTGGACTGACGTTAAACATAGAGCTCAAAGATTAGACGATACCTTGAATGTAGAAAATAAACATTTAAAACAATTTTTGGGCAACTAATAAATCATAATGAATAATTCTCTTCCTCTCGTGCTCAGACGTCAGACGAGTATCACCTCAGTGTTTCTCTGCTCCTGTTTATCGGTTGTTGGCTGATGTGGTCGGGAATGTGTCGGCTTCAGAAATACCATGTTGCCGCATCTCTAGTTTTGTACATTGGTCGTGTGTGTGTGTGTGTGTGTGTGTGTGTGTGTGTGTGTGTGTGTGTGTGTGTGTGTGTGTGTGTGTGTGTGTGTGTGTGTGTGTGTGTGTGTGTGTGTGTGTGTGTGTGTGTGTGTGTGTGTGTGTGTGTTCCCTCACACAGCTGGTAACGGATGTGATCCCGATGCCTCTACGACAGTAAAGTCGGGCGTCGACCTTGATGTTGTCTCCGCCGTGGCACCAGCTGTTCACAGTCAACGCTGCAATATTGTACATAAACGAGCCATGTGAACACTTTACACTCACGGTTCTGTGAAGCGTCCGAACGCCCCTCGAGTTTCTGCACAGTCGTGACTCTACACTTTACACCAACGCTTGACGAACGTCATGAGGTTCGAACCCTCGGGTGTCGACGGCGTCTTTTCAAATTGATCTGTGGTAGAAAACTGGTAAAAACTGTTGAATCTGAGTAAAACAGGTGAAGTTCTGTCTTTATGATTTGACCTGCAGGTCACCAAGGTCATTAATAATCACCAAGGTATTAATAATCCAACACACATCTGGACATTAATTTTTCTGAATGGTTACTTCAGAGTTGTGTGTCAGATCAGCAGGTGGAAATTTTTTTGGGAAAAAGTACAATTATCTTCAAACCATCTTTTCATCTTAAAACCGACTATTTCACATTGCAACATGATACAGATCTTTTTCTTTTCTCTGATGTGGCAGCGACGTGCTTTTGTATTCATCAGCGTTTCTTTGATTTGAAACTCGACGGGCGAACGACCCGTTTCACCGCGTCCTGTATGTAACGTCACTCTTATGCACTTCTATCGATTCCTGAAGCCAAACTGAAAATGTACGCTTGATGTTAACCAATGACTGTTAAGACGATTAAAGCTTCTTTCAAACTGAAAATCTTGTTTTTACGTTTCTGTCCGATGGAAGAGTTTCAGCTGGAAGATGATGATCAGTCACGTTTGTTTCCTTTTGTTTCCATGAAGAGTTAAAGACATTTAAAGTTCTACTGGATAAAAGGTTGAATAATAATCTATAAATAACAATAAGAAGTCCATGTTAAAGGAAGTGAAATATAAATCCTGGATGCGCCCGATTATCCCGATCCAAAAGGGACAAAATGGATGACAGATGATGGATAAATTAAAGACTCTGGATTTGATTGTAGAATTTATTTATTTACACTTCACTACATCTTCTTTTACAGTGCACAAAAGCAGTATCAAAATCATGTGATCTAAAGGCGACTTTACAGTGGAGCAGAAAAACTTTGTAGAACAGAATCATAAAGAAAAAAAAGTCCATATGCTAAATAAAGTGCTGGTACGAGTTTCAGTAAGAGGAAGAAAGAAAGATTCATAAAGAAAAGAAGAAGACACGATGGTAAATGATTTGATCTGAGGATCATCAGGTTAAAGGTCGAAGGACACGGGATCTAAAATGATCATTTCATGACAAAGTGTCGGATGAACCAGAAGAGAAATGAGTGAAAGTGTGAAGAAAAACAATGGAGGTGCAAAATATAGAGTTTTTATTAACGTTTCTCATACTTTCTGATGTGGACCTGAGGTTGACGTCCTGAGGGACACGATCCACCGATGATCTGAGACAAAGTGCGTCTCACATGCGTGTTTCCTCGGCCGGTCGGTTCATGAGCTCCTGCAGCGCCTGATGCAGCGGCAGCCACTTCTGCACTGACGCTCTCAGAGCCCCGATCCACCTGAGGAAGGAGTCAGAGTCTTCAACAGCGGGACATGTTCGGAACATCTTGGGATTAGAAGTAAGAATCAAACACTGGAAACATTTAGATTGAATCAGAAAAACTGAACATGAACCCAGAGTCGTAAGGAGGAAGTTGTCACGGTGGACGGTGAGTTTCCGTTCTAAGGAAAACTCCAATGAAAGCTTGACACGTTCTTCATGACTTGAGTTGTATAGTAACACAGATGAAAACCATCTCCTCACCGTTTGTTCTCGTTTGGATTCTCAGCGCAGAAGTAGAAAGTCTTGAACTCCTCAGACGGAGGCTTCAGCTCGATGGTGGACTTCCTGAATCCGTGCGTCTGCTCTCGCACCGAGTATCCCTGAAGGTAGATGGCACCTGAAGCGACCGGAGGAGGAGGAGGGGACAACCGTCTGTCATCTTAGAATTATCAATCAAAATATGATTACGTGTCAAATCCCTTCTGCGCTCCAGTCGGAGAAACGTTCATATTGGTACCGTGTGCTCGAGTGGCTCTGATGCCGCTGTACAGGTAGAGGCAGCCGTCCTTCAGGATGCAGTAGTGCTGCAGCCACGCGTCCTTGCTCTTGTCCAGTTTGTGCAGCAGACCGAGACACTCGGGACTCTTCACGGCCAGCGGGGGCAGACTGGAGTTGTGTCTGGTGACGTCCACCCACACGTGGCTCTACAAAAGCAGGTCAGCCAGGGGATTAGCTTTATTTAGGCCGAGAGATAAACGCGACACATCCATGGTGTCACAGTCACAACAGCAGCGGGCGACTCTTCAACAAACAGATTCAGACGTTACCTGTGTGACGGGATGAGTCGCTCGCTCCATCGCGTCCAGCCACCTGAAACCAGGAAGTCACCGGTCAAACGTGACGAATTCAAGGAACTCAACACGGTCAGAAGTTCACGTTCACAGTCCGGACTGAGACGAGCAGCGCAGCAGCATGGATCTCAGAATATTGATTGACAAGTGATTATATAATATGTTTCCTGTGTTTGACCTTTTCATTTCCTGGTTGCTCGTCGCACAGAAGAAGAAAACCCGACTCCCAGACGGAGGACGACACTTGAAGGCGAACGGTTTCCCCAGGGACACGTCCGGTCCGACCTCGGCTCCCTCCAGCTTCACCGCCGACTCATCTCGCCTCTTCCCTTCGTCCTGTCGTGGACGTGATGTTAAGTCCAAAAATGTTTTTTCAATATTTGTGCGTTTTTTCCGTTCTTCAGAAACCAGATCACACGACCTCACTCACCCGCTTGTGTCTGTAGTAGTGAAGACAGCAGTCGTGCGTGAGGACAAACCACCTCTTCCTCCAACCTTTGATCAGACCGGACTGGGTACGTTTGTGGAGGTAACCCCGACACGCCGGCCGGGGGGTGTTGGGACCGCGAGCGATGTCCGACCCAATCGTCAGTGTTAGATCATCTGGACCTACAACAGCAACATCAACAACACTAATTAAAGTTTCTCTGTTTTCTCAAGACTCAAACTTGATTCAAAGATTTTACTTTTCCTCATGAAATCATATTAAGTCTTCCAGCTGTTGTTCTTCTTACGTTATACTGTCAAACCTGGAGAAATAGTAGTTAGGGTTTGTAAGGGTGCGTTTCATTTGCTCGCCTGTTGTTGGCGTCACATCTCAATCGTGCAAGTGTCAGTGATGTGTTTGTCTGCCACAAGAGTCAAAATGGACTTTTGATCCAGTCACATTTTTTGTGTTTTTTGACTTTGATATTTAGTTGTACATTTGTAATTAGCTTAGATCAGTAGTTCTACAGTTTAAATGTCACTTCCCAACGCTGCTGCGTTAAGAGTCTTCGTCTCAGATCAGAGTCAAACACTTTGTGGTTCGAGTGTGATCTGTGTGATCGTCACCGTGGCAACACGTACCTTGCCGGGCCAGTTCGGCGGCCTCGGAGTGAGGGATGCTGGTGACGTCGGTCCCGTTGACGGCCAGGACAAAGTCTCCAACCATCAGTCCTGCTTCTTCAGCGGCTCCGTCTGAAACCACATGAAACAATTGAGCTTCACTTACCGAGAATCAGTTTCCAGATCACATGACTCTGACCAGTCAAACAGACGAAGATGCTTTGTGAACAACATCTTTTCTCCTGAAGTGAAAGCACCCGAACCCGGCGGTGAGTTTCTGGGAAGCGGAGTCTCCTGATTGACCACTGAAACTTAGGAATTCACTTACTTGTGTCGACCTCTGTGACCACAATGGGTTTAGAAAACTGAATTCGAAAGCCCCAGGGAAACTCTCCGGCCCCTTTGTTGATCCGGACGGTCCTCTCGCGAACTGGAAGGAGGAGATTCAGTGTGAGTCAGTGTCAATCAGACAAAGAGCAGGAGACAAGACAACAGAAGGACGACCCTTCAGAACATCTGCAGCTCACTTGAAACCGCTCGTGTTCGGGCGTTGAGGGTGGGAGGAGCGACCCCCGAGTCCACGTGGTCTCCCTGGTAGATCCACGCTGATGAGTGGAAAGTCTCCGTATAAAAACCTCCGTCTTCATTGTCTCGAATCGTCATATCCATCGAGCGAGTTTCCTCTGATACTGGAAAAAAAAAACAATACACAGTGTTTGAATCAACTTCTTCACCTTAAACCTCAATCTTGTAGATGCTGTTGATGATTGAGTGGGTGTGAAGATGGAGGACGGAGCCTCTGAGTGTGAGTTACCTGATTCCTCTGCTACGTCGCTGGTGATGGAGCTTCCTCCGGCCGAGCTCCACTGCTGACTGTCCTTGAAGAGCTTTCGTCTCCTGGCCCAGTGGTCCGAGACGCCACCGCCGCCGCTCTCGGCCTCCTTATGCATCACGGGCTTCAGATGCTCTTTGGCCTCAAAGGAACCTGGAGGAGGTGAAGAACTCTTGAGTAAACAGCCACCTGAAATAAGGTGATATATATTTGAGAGCAGAAAGACAAACAGTAACGTAACTTACACCTGGACACGATCTGTTTGTGGGCCTTGTTGGATTCAAGGTGCTGCTCCTTGACGCAGATTTCTGGACAGGAAGCAGCGACTGGAGGTTGCAGATCATTCGTCTGCTCTGTCGTCAGTGGCAGAGACGAGTTTCCTGTTTCTTCACCAGGTGGTTTAGATTCACTCTCGGTCACCTCGTTGGAGTTCAGTGATTGTACGTCAATGTGCTGGAAAGCGGACACGCAGGAGTCGTCCAAAGTACTTGTAAGAGGTTTTTCCACACGACTACCCTGAGATGATCTGCGGTCTACCTGCAGGAATCTTTGTTCCAGTCCACCAACAGTTAGAGTCATGACGGAGGATTTGCGTTTAGGTAGAGATGAGATTGGATCCTCTTGGATCGGCATGACGAGGTTGCTCGGGAGCATTTCCTCCTCCGAGCCGCTGCAGGACGGAGGGATGACTTGTATGGCGAGGGCTCTTTGACTGAGCTCCTCCGTTGGGGGCTCTGGGCTGAGATATTCTACTTCCCCCATGTCTTGGTCAAACCCACTGTCTGCTACTTCACTTAGATCAACTTTACAATCACAGTCATCGGTGTCCGGACTATCCACGTCTTTACAGATGCTCTGTTTGAAGTCTTTGTCCAGGTGTCTGAGGCCTTTGCGACGGTAACTGACGCTGCTTCCTCCAGGACGCTGTGTGCAGACAGCGAACGTGTCGTCAGGATGATCTTCAGTGCTGGTCTTACGGGACGAGCTGAGCAATGATGGCTGGTCACTTGGGATTTCGGAGTCAGGCGTGTCCAATGCAGGGAACTTGTCATCACCATGGTGACACCTCCCCAGCCTCTCTGCTTGGAGAGGACATGAGCACATCGTCAAAGAGGAAAAAGACTCGCCATAGGGCAGCAGCAGATCCTCTTGCATCAATCCCAGATCTTCTGACATCCCAGGAAACGTCTGCCGCCTCTTCTGTGCCGAGGGACACGCTCTGTGTTCGACTGTGGCGATACTGTTGTTCCTAATCCAGGACTTTCTCTTCTGAGAGCTGATGAATTCTTTGGTGAAGCTGGACCTGTTGGTAGACAGTGAGGGTCTCATGAACATGGGCTCGTAGTTGTCCGATTCCGATAATTGATCAAAAGAAGGCGCCAGATCTTTGGCGGAATAAGGGAATCCGGATTCTTCATCAAAGGGACTACATGTTCCAATCCTGCAGGAAGCCAGGTCGAGCGACAGGTCCTCTAGAGTGTTGTATTTACCATCTGCAAACTCCTGGGGCGGAGGAATGTCCCAGAACTGATCGATGCTGAACCTCTTGTGAAGATGCTTCCTCTCCTCCTGAGGTCGGAGGTTCAACAGCAACGGGGGGCTCGATGGACGGTTGGCCCAAGTACAGTCGGTGGGTACTTGTTGTCTGTGACCAGCGCAGCAGCGACAGTAGTTCGGATCGTCCCATATTTTAGAGTTTGAATCACTTATTTGGTCGCTCGTGCTGCCAAAAGTAAATCTGTAATTTTTATCTGCGCTGTGATTGGTCACATTTTGTTGCAGCTGCTCATATGACTCGTTATCTGGAGTCCACGCCCCCCCACCTTTGCTCTCAACGGCCGTCTCAGCACCGCCCCCTTTTTCATTCGTGAAAACAAACGTGGTCTTGACGTCAGAAGCGTTGAGCTGCAGAATTTCTTGAATTTCGAGTTTCACCTGGGACCCACTGCAGTTGATTTTCACGATGTTGGTCACCGGCGTTGTTGAGCAGTGGCTCGGGTTTTCGGACAAGGCTTCATGTAGCTGCTGAAACGTGATGTTCGGGGAGGAATCTTCTAGGTCGCTGACGGACACCGACGTCACGATCTTCACCCCTTTGTCTTTGTCCTCCGTCGTTTTCGTATAAATACTCTTTTGGTTCGGATTTGAATTCACGCGATAATCTTGTTTGAATCTTTTCTCTTTGGGAGCAGAATAGTTGGACTTTTCCTCGTCCTCAGATGCAAACAGAACACTTTCCCTTCGGAACGAGTCCGTTTCACCTTTTTCTATGACGTCGTCTTTGTAGCTGATACTGTTACTCTTGTTCTGCTTGTGACAGATGTACGGTGAGACACTCTCTGCAAGAGAAACACCAACGAACTTGTTCAACATGTTGATGAAAGAAACACACAATTCTGGATTTAGTGGATTTAAATGTAGTTTCATAAAGGGGGTCGGATTAATTCAGCCCTTTGACAGTAACTTCCAGCAATGTGTAGCTGAGGTCATGTGGATTCAGGAGAGAATCAACAGTTTCTATGAATCTTCAAAAGTTATAGAAGTTTGTCCAAACGAACACGATCCAGAGCAGATCCAGATAACAATAAAGACATAGACTGTGAAACCCATGACCCAGTAGCCACCTCCTTCCCTGTTGGTGTGAAGAACCTTCATGCAGGTGTGGGAAGAATGTGACTGGCTTAAGCAGATTAACCTCATCGCACTAACCCCCACCTCCACCCCCGCCGCCGCTGGCGGCCAAAGCTGCGACTCACGCTTGCTGCTGCTGGAGCTCTTCCTCCTGCTGCTCCTCCTCCTCCCCCGCTTACTCATTCTGAAATCCAGCACATGAGCTGAAAGAGGTCAAAGAGAACAAATGTACACAACTGTTGTCAGACGGGATACTGAGTGACTGGTTGGAAGCAAGGGAGCATGAGGGAACGTGAAGGAACATGAGGGAACGTGAAGGAACGTGAAGGAACATGAAGGAACGTGAAGGAACATGAGGGAACGTGAAGGAACGTGAAGGAACATGAGGGAACGTGAGGGAACATGAGGGAGCATGAGGGAACGTGAAGGAACGTGAAGGAACGAGAGGGAACATGAGGGAACGTGAGGGAACATGAGGGAGCATGAGGGAACGTGAAGGAACGTGAAGGAACGTGAGGGAACGTGAGGGAACGTGAAGGAACGTGAGGGAACGTGAGGGAACGTGAGGGAACGTGAAGGAACGTGAAGGAACGTGAGGGAACGTGAAGGAACATGAGGGAACGTGAAGGAACATGAGGGAACGTGAGGGAACGTGAGGGAACGTGAAGGAACATGAGGGAACGTGAAGGAACGTGAGGGAACGTGAAGGAACGTGAAGGAACATGAGGGAACGTGAAGGAACGTGAGGGAACGTGAAGGAACATGAGGGAACATGAGGGAACGTGAAGGAACGTGAAGGAACATGAGGGAACGTGAAGGAACATGAGGGAACGTGAGGGAACGTGAAGGAACATGAGGGAACGTGAAGGAACGTGAGGGAACGTGAAGGAACGTGAAGGAACGTGAGGGAACGTGAAGGAACGTGAGGGAACATGAGGGAACGTGAAGGAACATGAGGGAACATGAGGGAACGTGAAGGAACGTGAGGGAACGTGAGGGAACGTGAAGGAACGTTCTGGGATTTCCTTCATAATGTGGGAAATAATAATACATCCACTTAGACGACTGATGTTGAATTCTCACTCTCATACGTCACGATCACGTTTAAATCTCCACATTCATAAACAGCCACAACATCCACAGAACAGCGTGGGCCTCATGATGAGCAGCCGACTCACCGTTCAGTGTCGGGTCCTGATGGTTTCTCTGTCGAACCTCCGTCAGGTGTGAACGAGGCCGACCGGCAGACGGTCAGTGTGTGAGCGTTTGCTACGCATCGTCTCAGACGACTCCACTTCTTATCGTGTCTATTCTCAACGCAAAGCCGCTTATTGGGTTTAATCCCGTGAGCCGCAGGTGATGTGGCCGTGAGGCTCGTGTTTATTCGGTGGCCGTGATGATGACGACTGAGACAGAAAAGATGCTGCAGCTCAGGGTTCGAAAAGGTCCCGGCACCTTTAAATGGTAAAAAGGCTGCACACTTGTATAATCAAGCTTATAGAGGAATCGAACCCCCGGAGTTCAATTCCCTGACGAATCACTGCAGCTCGACTGTTCACCTGAGTGACAGCAGATGTAAGTGTGTAGTCAAACCAAATGTCTCGTGTCCACAACTGACAAACAAAAGAACATTTAAAAATGTTTCATCATCATTATCTTTATCATGAAGGATTTGCTGCAGCCAATATCAGTTGGATCTTTGTTGGCACTAGTTGGAGACTTGGTGCCATGTTTTGTCTCATCAGTTTGACAACTTCACTCACTAGTCAAAACTTTTCCACGAGTTGCGGCGCAGAGAAGTGGCCGTGAACTAGATTAGTTTCCAGTCGACGTCAATGCTGTTGTGTTTTGCACTTCAGGGCCACCGTACACACGTGGGTGTGGGGGAGTAGACTGAACTCCTTGAAGCCAATGCTGAAGTGTGTGAAGCCTGTATTCTGTGAACTGACCAGCAGAGGGCGACTATGAGAACGTGACTCTACTTCTCACTTGATTCATAACGTCAGTAAAACATTTTCCCGAGGAGTTTATGGTTCGATGTCTAATTTCAAGTCTTATTCAATAACAGGACGATGTTAATTTTGTACATTATGGTCCATTTACAGTCAAATGGATATAGACAGTGTGATTGACAGGAAGTACCGTCCAATGGGTGCAGGTTGCAGGTGTTGCTCTGAAGTCAGGCTTCAACAAATATGGTCACTTCTGGTTTCAAAAGACAAGATGGCGACGGACAAAAGGCCAAACTGGAAGCTTCAAAACGTCAAAACGTCCCAAGAAGCAGATTGTCGCAACAATAACCACGAGTTGTCGATGCTTTGCAGACACTTTATTACACAAATAACATAGTTACTGAAAATAGTACTCTTGCAGCAAAAACCAGTGTGTTACAATAAATATCAGTATATAGCCCACGTTCGACTGCAACATCAGGAATGCAACATTTCTATGGCATGCTTGTTCAGCAGAACATTCATTCAAACGTCACGGCAGACGGACTCTAAAGAAGTGGAATGAAAAGACTGAGCGAAGGAAAGGAAACCTGAGAATACGGAGCGGACGTGAAGAAGCTTCTCAACATCTTTTTCTAAACGAGGCGTTTTGGTGAATGAGCTCGAATCTGCGGATTACAATCGTTACATTGTGACTCTGATGAGACGACCTCTGACCTCTGACCTGCCATATTCTCAGTTTCACATTCATTTAACTCACAAGTGAATAATAAAAAAATAAATATATAAAGTGATTCATTAATAATTTTATATAATGTCAAGTAGAATCTCAAGCAGTGCACCGAGTTGAGCGTGAACTGAGGATGTTCGAATTTAATGGAAATGATTGAGATTTTTTTAAATTTACTGTGTAAAGCTAGTGTGTAATATTTAGAAGAACTTATTCACAAAAATTGAATATATTGTCCATAACTCTATGTTCATATATGTTAAATATAGTTCCATGAGGTGGACCGACCTCCGTGTGAGTCTCCATGTTTCTACGTCGTGTTAAATACGGTTGTTGAACTAAACGCTCCAGAACACGTCGCGTTGACAATGAATTTTCAGACGCTGACGGAAACAGGAAATTGAATCAGCGTTGTGCCGCCATAAAGTGTCCCCTGTCGGTCGCCCGGTTGGTTGCGGTTTGACACTTTACCACCAGATGGCGCCAAAGAGGTTACAAAAATTACACACTGGGGCTTTAAAGGTTTGGTTGAAATTTCAATATTACATTTTTTAAAAACGAGTAAATGATTAATAGTAGCGAAAAACATGTCTTCAGTTCACGCTGATCCTCGAAACGTTTCGTCGTCTGAAGTCGGTTTGATGTTGTAACAAATACAGAGCTTGAGACTTGGCGGTAAAATGTCACACACACACACACTCACGCACAGACACACACTCAAATGGAAGAGGATTGGTTTCGCTCGACGAGCAGCAGCTGTT
The DNA here is from genome assembly GCF_022379125.1 of Scophthalmus maximus. Taxonomy (NCBI): domain Eukaryota; kingdom Metazoa; phylum Chordata; class Actinopteri; order Pleuronectiformes; family Scophthalmidae; genus Scophthalmus; species Scophthalmus maximus. The sequence continues at coordinate 821,972 of NC_061534.1, forward strand.
TCGATAGTTGGCAGGTGAAGAAAAAAAGGCAAAAATACAGACTTTTAAAAAAGGCACAAAAATGACGAGTTAAAAGTTTCTGAAGTGAAACGTGGACCAGAGAGACGACGCTGCTGCGTGAGGCGCTTCACCACGTGGAAGAGATGTACAGAAGCTACGCTGCGTTCACTGAACAGCTGCTCACACTTTACAATCACCAGTAAAATTGATCCTGTTTAATGGAATAATTCATAATTCATGTTCAGACGTCGTTGTTCTGACTCAACAGCACTTTGTGTGTTTTCTCTCTCTGGGCTCTGGTTTGACGGAGCGACGACCAGCACGAGCAGCTCCACCTGCGGGAACCAGGACATCGCTGCTCCGACGGCCCTGAGCCAATCACAGTGAAGCAGGACGACGACAGAGCTCAACACGAAGACGAGAGAATCGTTGTTGTCGTCTGGACGGAGCAGAAGATCTGCAGCCCTCGTTCGTTCGTACTCATTGACAGATTCCCAGATCTGGACAAAGAGCCGGATCTGGGAATTTTATTTTAATAACTTTCTTAAACATTTGAAGTTTTTTTTCTTTTCAACATTTTAAGTAATTTCAGAGAATAATTCATGGATCTAGATGAAAACTATCAGACACATTAACTGACTGATTCTATGATGAGAAAGATTAAGGGTTGTTGATGTTGAGATCGACTGACATTTTAGTTTTCAGTGACGATAGAAGCAAATAATAAACTATAAAAAACTAGAATCAAGAAAAAAAAGACATAGAATAGTCACTTAATAAAATTCCTCTGCTTATTTACAGTATATATTTAAGTCTAAAGTTAAATATCAAAAATTATATCCAGTGGTTATTTTTCTATTCTTGGTTTATTTACACCTCACTTCTGTCTGTTGCTTTCAACCAAACTGACCTGCAGGTGACAGCGATACTTCTCCTATCACATCAAGAACTTTATTCAAGGTTCTGAAGATCTGACGAATCTTCCTCTTCCACACGAATGCGCTTGACACCAGAAAACCCGGAGTTAACCGACGCAGCTGCAGGTTCTCAGGACGGTTAACGTCAGACTCAGTGAAGCTCCGATAATGAAAACACATCCTGCTGTTCGTGCTGCCAGTGCTGGTCATAGCGTCGCCATGGAAACAGAGACCCAAAGGTTTTTAAACAGGTCGACTAAAATGAATTCCCTCATCTTGAAAAAAAAGTAATTCAGTGACGTTTGGTGGTTCAAATAAAAAATCCAGCTGAGATTCATTTTTTACCCATTTCCACTACCTAACTCTTTTTAGAAGAATTTAATTTGATGCTCTTTTGCAGAAAATCCCTGAAACGAAATGAGGGAAACTGTAGGAAAAAATGATCTTGTCTGTGTTTTGACGTTTTAAGGCTGAATCTGATAACCCGACGTGTCAGACGTGTGGAATCTTCTCTCATCGTTTGACTTTGTGCAAGTTTGATTTGGGGGGAAACGCGTGTTCGTAGTGACGTGTGTGAAATCGCATCAGGACCACAGATAAATTAAATTAATATTAAATTAAAAAATGGTCTAAATTATGGCAAAAAAATATTTGAATGTACAGTATATATTTAAACTTATAAACAATGAGATTGGCAGCTAACACAACAGTTACACGTGATGAAGAACGAACACCTTGGCAACGTAAGCGAGAGGCCGGCGGCGGCAGCAGGACGTCTAGGAGGACGAGGACGAGGACGCCTGGGGCGGCGGCGGCGGCAGGGCGGAGTACTCCTCGTTCTCCGAGTCGCTGCTGTCCTCGTCGTTACGCTCCCGGTCGCTGCCCTCGGTGCTCAGCTGGTCAAAGCCCTGGCGACTGTAACCTTTGTGGGACACAAAGAAGTTCCCCAGGTTCAGACTTCCCACCGCTTTACCTGAAACACCAGAGGAGAGAGAGGAGAGAGGGTCACGTGTCACCAACGAGAGGAAATCTGCATAGTTTCTTTTCTATTCAGCATTTAATGCTTTTATTGTGAAAAGTCTGAAAGAATCTGGTCCATTTCTGATCATATGGACGAAGTGCTCCCTCTGCTGGATCAACATTCACTTCTCAGTAGTAGCATAAAGGAAGTTTTAGCATGGATTTATGTTTTAGCAACGTTTTAAGTTTTAGCATACTTCATGTGTTAGTAAAGTTTAAGTGTTAGCATACTTTGAGTACTGGTATCGTTTAAGTATTAACATAGTTTAAGTGTTAGTATAGTAGTTTAAATATTAGCATACTTTATGTGTTAGCATAGTTTTAGATGCATTGGCTCAGTGTTGTGTAGAAAAACAATATTTTTTCTGGAGTTATTATTAGTGTATCACATATGACACATGAGATTGCTTTTAGCAATGAAAAGTGCTCTATAAATGAAATGTATTATTATTATTATGATGCTAATTTCAGTTCATTTACAGTGAGAGAATCAGTCAGAAACACAAACAGGTGAAAGAAAAGAAAAAATGACTGACCTCTTATTTTTCCTAAGATCCCTCCCACCGAGCTGGTTTCACTCTTCACCTCACACCCGTCTGAAAATATATATATATATATATGTTTTGTGGTCATTATGAACAGGAGGAACAAGAACTCTGTCATGTGAGTGGTGTTCGAGGCCTCTCATACTGTACGTACTGTTTCTCCTCCAGCAGATGAAGACGCTGATGGAGATGACGAGCACCAGAGGGACGAGCAGCAGAGTGGTGATGACAGCTGGGAGGACACCGCCTCCTCTGATTGGCTTCGCCGCACTCTTCTTCTTCTTCTCCTCCTCCTCCTCCTGCACCTTCTCCTCTTCCTCTCTCTGTGGTTGAGGCTGTTGAGCCACGTTTTGCTTCTCTTGATTGGCTGCCGTCTTTGACGCGTTGTGTTTGGGCCTCAGCTTGGTTTGGACCCACGTCTCCACTTCTACACGGAGAGAAAAGACCTGGTATCATGTACGTCTCTGCTCTGAGGTCTTCCTGTGTGTTAATGTCACTGGTGTGACTTTGTTTTGTTTGTGGTGACGCTTCATCAGGTCAAACCCTCAAACTCACCTTCAAGCTCCTGAACCTCGATTCCAGCTTTCTTGACGGAGCGATGAGACTCTGGAAATGTAAGATTAAAGGGGGGGGGGGGGGTCCTGTTACAATGGATTATGATGCATGAGAACATTTCATGGTTTGACTCTTGAGGAACGTTCATCTTACTCTCGCTGGTGAACTTGAAGACAGATTTGCTGCCTGCGTCGCCGACAAAGACGCTGCCGTCTCTGGTTTCAACGATGTCATGAGGCATTTTAAACTCCTGCAAAGGTCAAAGAAAAACAAAATGATTCACCGACATCCTGACAGACAGAACGTGTTAACTTCAGACTTCAGAGAATCCAGTGTGTGTGTGTGTGTGTGTGTGTGTGTGTGTGTGTGTGTGTTTACCTCTGTCTTTGGGCTGAACGTATCCAAAATATCCTTGGTCGAATAATTTATTACAAAACCTCTGAGTGGAGCCGAGCCATACGGAGATTCTCCATTTACTGCAAAGATCAAGCCATCTACACACACGCGCGCAAATAAAATATAAAAGGTATAAAAATATATATTTATCAAAGACATTCATGGCAATTGAGTCAAAGTATGTTTCCTATCTTTTGCCTTCGATTTTAACATTTTGAAAGGTGATATATAAACATTTATTATTATTGTTATTTTCTCAGTCTTTATAAAACTCCTCCTGACCCCTGAAGCCAAAAACACGACAAGTAAGCTGAAATTAATGTGTTAAACTACTGCAGTTTCCCTTTAACTTTTTTTATTAGGGCTGAAATAATGCCAGAGTTCCTCAACAGGAAAATGAAAACATATTTAAATAGTTCGATAACCACATTTCGTCGGGATGAGTCCCTTCAGTCGACTCACCTCCAGCCGGGCTGTAGTTGATGGCGAACACTTCTCCTCCGAACTCGTCTTTCTTTATCTCCTTGACGAACTCTCCCGTTTCAGCGATGAAGCACTGGATGCGCCCGTTCTCCCGGTCGGCCACACAGACCTCCTGTCGGTCGGGGAGGAACACCAGGCTGTGTGGCACCCGGAACGGCAAACGCCTCCTCCTGTCGGACGAACCTTCAACCCATAGTGACGAGACATGAGGCAGCTGAGAGTGAGTCGGGTACGTTCTGCGGTACGTCAGTTTGCGCGTGGGGTCAGATTCCTTCCTTACCTGCGCCCCACTCGGACAGGTACGTGCCCTCGGCGGAGAACTTCAGTATTCTGGCATTGCAGTAGCCGTCGGACACAAAGACGTTGCCAGTGGCAGCGTCGATGGCGACGTCGGTGGGCTTGCAGAAGTGGTTGCTGTCGCTTCCCGGTGTGAACGCCTCTCCCAGTGCCAGCAGCGTTGTGTCTGCGCCGTCACCGCTCACTTTCAACACCTGACAGACGGACGGGAGGAGACAAGGCGTCATTGGTGCCGTTACATCATGTGCTCGAGTTTTAAACGTCAGTGAAAAGTTAAGTCTCACCTGATGAAGAGCCACGTCAGTGACCCAGTAGTTATTCTCTTTGTCTGTAGTTATTCCATGAGGCATAAAAAACCTGCAAAATCACAGACAGATCACATGACTGATACAGGATGAACAACAGTGATGAAGATGAGCTGGTTCGATTTTTTTCCTCCGCCAGAAGGTTCGTCAGCTCTCTCACCTCTGAAGTGATTAAACTTCTACAATGTGTAACTTCCAGGTTTCCCCCGAGTCCAGGGACAAAACAATACTCACAAGGAAAAGTAGAGTAACTTACATGTTTCTGCCCGAAGCCTTCAGGATGTTGCCTTTCGCTGGGTCCACGACCAAAATGGTGGACTGCTGGATCGGACCCAGGGAGCGCTGCTGGTATCTGTCCTGGTTGTTGAAGGAGCTGAAGAACAAGATAGATTGTATTTGTAAATGCACAGCAAGAGAACGGGTGATTTTTCTTATTCAGACATAACAGCTTCAAGATTTTATTGAACAGAAAAAAGGATGTAACGTGAGTGAGAGCGACTCACTTGGCCCCCCAGTGGTGATCCCCTCTGTGGAAGATGACCAAGTTAGAATCTGAGTCGAGGGCGAGTCCCGACACCTGACCCAGCTGGAGAGAACTCTGCGGCCACGCCGACACCTGCTCCAAATGGTCTACACAACACACACACACACACACACACACACACACACACACACACACACACACACACACACACACACACACACACACACACACACACACACACACACACACACACACACACACACACACACACACACACACACACACACACACACACACTTTTAATGATCTTACATGCAGAATCAGTATCTTTGACCCATGAGAATAGTCATTAATCTCATTGGGAATAGTCTCCCAATAAATTTATTTTTTAAAAAGCAGATGATCCGACGTTCAGGCAAGTTTCCAGGAATCCAGTGTTTCAGCTAACAACAAATACAGGAGGGTCAACTAATGAACATTGCAACAACTAACACCAGGAAATGACGAACAACTGTATAATAATAATAATAATTGGCTGCATCAAAACCCAGTGAGGAAGATGAAGCAGATGATCCAGGTCATTGGTTTTGTACAGACGACGTCTTGCTCGTAGAATAATGACAGGTCGTCTGTTCTACTGCTTACAAGCTGTCTTGTAAACTCTTCAGAGAAGAAGAAAAAAGAGCTGGATTCCAGTTCACCAGTCAGTGGATGATTCACTGGAGTGTGAGGAAGTGGTTTCCTGTAGATGACGCCCAGATGTTGGTTGCAAAGTTTCTCTGTCTCTATGTTTTCCAGCCTGGTCGAACAGGGCTTTTCAAAACTTTTCCCAAAACTTCTTAGGCCTGACGAAGCTCCAAACCAGGACCTTTTGTGGGAACACGTGTCCTCACAAAAAACATCTTCATCCAGGCTTGTCGCAGCAGGTCGGCAATTTCAGGTTTGTTTTTTTGGTCCATCTCCTCAAAGCTTTAACCACAGTCTTAGCAAATTCTCATTTCAGTCAGAAAAAGGATCAGACAGTAGTTCGGGCAAGAGCTGGACCAGTTCACTTGCTCCTAAATTATCGGCATCTAGTGGAATACGTGTTTACATCCACAATGCACCATGCGTGATGCTGCTGTTGTGTCCAAGGACTGTTCTCCGCCCATGAAGACGTGCTAGCTGTATTTCTGATTACGACAGCTAGTATGTAAACAATTCAGGAAGAAAATGAATCGGCCACAATATTAATACTGGCGACATTCAGAATGTGTAAATATCAATCTGGTCTGTTTGTAATAAAAACCTCCTTTAAACAATCAAGCCCACTGCACTGACGCCAGAGCAAACATCAGCTGTTTCCATGGGGAAGATGAATGAGTTATCAGACAATGAGACTGGCAAGGGTTGAGTAACACGTCCATGAATGGCAGCGATGAAAAGGACAAGGAGAGAGGAGACAGAAATGAGGAGGAAACAAAGGAGAAGAAAAAGAAACATGGATTTGCATGCAAAAATTAAGGTGGTGTCCAAAAAAGATGTGCAATATATTTTGCAATATTGGACGACGCAAAGAAAAACGGGGGGATGTGTTTCAGGACCAGTGACAACATCCAGGACCCACCTTGTCCGTCAGCCACCAGCTGGCTCCTCGGGGGCTTGGCCGTGGCCTCGAGCTGATGGAACCTGTGGACTCGGTCCCGAACCAGAACCGGGTCCTCCCTGGTGTGGAAGGCCAGTGCGGCACTGGGAGAGCCCAGGTCTTTGTTTTGCATTAAGCTATCAATCTGAGCAACCAGCTCGGCATGGGCTCTCTGCATCTCACCGGGGTTGAACTTATGAACATGAACTATGTCCTGACTCTGGCCTAGCAGCTTGGACATGAGAGAAAAGAGGTCACCTGCACAGACAGACAGAGGAGTACAGAAAAGAGTGGAAATAAAAGAGAAGGAAAAGCAGAAAAAGTCTTGCTACACAAGGCAAATGCAGTGGTGCTGTTAGGACGGCGGCTGAAGTCATTAGTTGGGACAGGGATGTCGAAAAGATGAACCACAAAGTGTAGTTATTGTTGTGTTGTGGTAGAAACTACCAAGCAAAAACTAGTTGTTGGCACTTAAGAGCTAAAGTGTTCAGCATGTTCTTCCCCTCCTCCTCCAGCCACAGATGGATCATAGTGCGTGGTTGCATTGAGCATGGCAGGACGCCACACTTAAAAGTTTGTCCAAGAGAAACTTGACTGTCCACAACACAGTTGGTAAATGTCGACAATGAAACGGGATAGTTCTACCATAAACCCTAGCTGGGTGACTGGGGTCAAAAGAGCTTCCGGGATTGGTTAGCACATATCGCAGCGTCGTCCCTGTACAGAGGAATCTGTAGGCTACGCCCCAGGCCTGCAGACTCAGTGAGCCTAGAGAACATCAGCATTCAAGAAATTCCAAGTATTCCAGGATGTCATTCTGTAGAAGCACATAGTCAATCTGACCCTGTAGAACTTTGGAGATTGGCGCCTGACCAGGATACTGGGAACCCGAGTGTTTTCATGCCCATTGGTCAAGATCTGCCAGAGACATTACAGGTTGTTTAAGGGGGGTTTATGGGTAGGTGCCCCATGTTTAGGTTCTCTCCCCTTGGATCGCCGAAAGGCAGGCCTTGGAAGGACCTGTAGGATGTATCCTTGTTGAACAAGGGAGCTCCAAGTTCTTGAGAGGCTCTGAGTGTGAGCTGATGGATGAAGTGTGCTAGTGTGTCTAGGTTTAGTCCAACATGGGTATATCCTAGGTCTTGGAAAGGTCGTCAGTAATCGTTCACAGCAAAGTCACTGGGTTGTCCCGTAAAAACCACGAGCCAGGCTCAACTCTTCAAGGGTTAGCTCCAATTATGGAGTTATCACACTGCTCAGCCTGTGTTCTCTTCAGGTAGTCAAAAACGTTCCAGTTGGTGTTGGCCTCCAACAGGTTGTTCCTCGTCAAGGTTGGCTAAGGCGGGTTTATGGGTAGGCACCCCATGTTTAGGTCCTCTTCCCTTTGATCGCCAAAAGGCAAGCCATGGAAGGACCTTGAGGATGTGTCCTTGATGAACAAGGGATCTCCATGTTCTTGACAGGCTCCCCAAAGTTTCCAGTTTGGGGAATCTCAGAATTTGCTTCTCTGCTCTTTGCAGATGATTTGGCTGTGTTCACTTCATCGGACCGAGACTTTCAGCATGCACAGAGGCGGTTTGTGGCCGGGTTTGAAGTGTCTATGGCCAATGTTTTCTGACAAAAAAATGGTGAACTGCTCCCTACAGGTATATTTCATCAGGTTTTGATTATACTGAATATAAGCCTAAACTTTTGACACTGTTTGATACATATGTGAATGCTTCACATCTGCAAACAAGACAAATATCTTTGTAAATCTAGCCCTCGATGTTGACATAACGTGACAACAGAGGCTTGACATGTAACAGAACATGTAAGAATGACATTGAAATGTTTTTTTTACAGGGAAAGAATAAAAATTTGTTCAAAGTCCAGGAGGGTGACTTCTGAATAACCTACTGTAGTTGTAAGCTAATTTTCCTTGAACTCACCCGGATCCAGATCCTGCTCTGCTGTGTTTTGATCCAACGCTGATCTGCCATCTTGATGATCTTTGGGGAAGGTGTGGGGGGGGGGGGGGGTTGTGGGTTAGTTAGGTTCTTGTTGAAAAGTGTTAATTATGTAAACTGGATTACACAAGACGAGGGGATAATACATGGAGAAAGTGAGAAGCGTTTTTCAATGTTTATGTTGTACAGAACAGAAAAGGAAAACTTGGTAATGTCTGATGCCTTTGTACCTGTTGAATGTCCCATGTGCATCATGGAGTGACCTGGAGCGACAGCGATGGGAACATTGGCCTCAGCTGGAATACGTTGAAACAGCTCCTCGGAGCCCGTCTCCATGCAGTTCATGTAGGGTATCGCATGTTTACTGTCCATGTAGTACATTATGTAGAAGTTGCACATCTCATCGTCGGAGGTGCCACTGCACACAAACAAACGGACAGGGGTGAAAATAGAATCTCCGTGTCGGAGATGATTTAAGGTAAAGGTCATCTACAGTAAGTTGAAACCATGGATTAGGTACAACAGGGTTCTTTACCACAAGAACTCACCCGATGTAGGTTTTGGAGGTTCTGCCCTCACCGGTAAACACACATCTGGCAGCAAGAGTGTCGCCGTACTTCACATCCATCTCTTGGTTAGCGGGATAGAAAGCCTGGGGAGAAAAAAAACAACCAATATGGATTTTTAGGAGTAGAAGAAATATTGGACGATATATATATATATTAATATGTCAATGATTCTTTAGATGTTGTTACCAAATCTTTATGACAAAGAAATGTAATTGAGTCTTGATATTTTAGCATTTGACCAATTGGCTGCCTTCTGATGTGAAAAAACGTACCTGCGGTAGCTGAGGCGACTGTCGTCCAATCAGGCTCCACTTCCCTCCTCGAATCCTGTAGCCGCTGACCACTTTACCTGCGACACAAACATTCAGACGATACTGAAACTGAAACCGACAGTGACGAAAAAAACCCAACTCTGAGACAAAGGGAATTCTTCTGCTGCGACTCACCCAGGTGGTGTGTGTGTGTCCGGAAGGCAAACGGGTAGATAGGATACGAAGTGTAGTCACAGGCCACGTCGCCATTTGTAACTAACAAAGAAAAACAGAAGGATGTTGAAGGGTATTTCTGAGATCACTGTACGACCAACAATGTTTGAATGTGCAGACATACAGTACCTCACCCTGACCCTGTTAAATTTAAATGAAGGACACATAATACATAAACAAAAACAAACCTCTTTTTCCTGGAAGGATGACAGTATCCACAGACATGAGCAGGTATATGCCAGCGATGAATGGCTGCCTGTGAGACAGGCACAGAGAGCCACAGTTAGACTTTTCCCCCTGACGTTTGCTTCCTGTTCCTGTTCCTCTACATGAACATTCTGTCTGGTTCTAAACACCGAGCTTCTCTTTATTCCCACATTTACAAACCGTCACACTTTCACTCCAATAAGATCTTTTTAATTTCAGCATGAAGTGAAAACTTACGGCCTGGACGTCATCCTCAAGGTGACTCCTGAGCAATCTCTGTGATGGTCTGCAGAACAAACACATTACATTAAACAGGACAGTATAATTTATATAAATATGACGCTAGCTTTAGCCCCAGTTAGCAAACCACTTTGTGGCTTTCCCATCGCCATTCCTGTCTGACGTTTTTAAGGTCAACACTTCATGTTTACGTGTGTGTGTTTGTTCAGAGCAGGTTTGTCAGACAAAGTGGAAGGAAGAACAGGTGAATATTTGCAGGTTGTGTTTATTTGCATTGAACAAGTGAGTATTAGTAGTATATATACAGTACAGTAGTATTTGGAATAACTGAATTTGAATTAAAACGACTCTGTGAAACTTTAAAGTTTGGACTCACCCCTGAAAGCACCGACATCTCCATAATGGATCTGCAGCACGAAGTTGGACATTCTTGAACTTTTTCCAACTTTAAAACCGACGTCTGACGAGACGACAGAGAAGAAGAGCAGATGTCAGAGAAATCACACTGAGATGTGAGCGGAAAAAGATAGAGACAAGATTTATCTTAAATAAAACAAAACATACTCGACAATGTGAGCACCACAAAAAAAAACCTCAGAGACATTGTTACACACAAGCAGAGGTCAGAATGAATATATACGACTTCTGGTATTTGTGATTTTTCTCTGTAAGAGACAAACCTTTGGGCAGTTTGGTGGGAGGAGCGTTCCGAGCCCAGGCGTACATGATGGAGGCTTCGTCCTCACACGTGCCCTGAACGCTGCCACAGTCCCTGGACAGAGAAGTGACGCAATCAATAACAAACACCTGGCTCCATTACAGACATTTGTGTTTGGATCCAGGGAAACAATATCTCACAGATATTTCAGTAAGTATTGAATTGATCCGTTGTCCTACTGAGGGAACCAGAACAAATTGTAACCACCGACACAAGTAATAAAGTGGTGAACTGATGATAATTCTGAACCTGAATCTCACCAGTAGCTCTTGGAGGAGACGGGCGTTTGGCAGCCGAACAGAAGCATGTGATGGACCGTGTCCATGCTGGCGTGAGGGATGAAGTCCACTGAGGAGGAAACAGCATTGTGGTTTAAATATTGAATAGTTAATGAGCTGCTCCGACCATTTCTTTCCTTATGAGTCTTGGAAGTTGCAGAAGATGCTTTTAGAATAATTCTTCACACAATATGTTTGTCTGTTTAGCTAAAAAATATTTTTAAAGATATAAGATGTGCTCACCGATATATGCGTCCCGATTCGTTGGCACAGGAAACGACATGCACAGGTAAGTGTCTGACTGAAATGTGAAAGAAAACAAAGATGATTAAAAACTCTAAAATGTTGAACATGTGTGTTGTTGTGAGTGACTTAACTGCGGCTGCAGAAATAAAAAGATCCCCTGTTTTCTTTGGTCCAAATGTAGAGAAGGTTCTTGGAATTTTATAGTTTAAAGTTTCTGTAGAATAAATTTATCGCAATGTCGAAGAATGTCTTGCTTTTCTTTCAGCGTATGGATTCCCATATCCTCAATATCTGATGAACTTGTCTTTGTCCACTCTGGAGGTCACATGGTATAGATCCACCTCTCGGAGAAGACTCACCCCGGCCGGGACGACACCAGGCATCCGGACGTCCACAGAGAAGTTGTGAGGGTTCGTTATCGCCTGCTGCCTGGTCCTGGACGCACAGTCGCTGGGATCCGACGCAACACTTTCCTGAGACCTGAGGGAGAAAACACAGGAACAGTGTAACAAGACCTCTATACCAACAACACGGAACAAGTTCAGTTTCCTGATTCTCGCAAACCGACTTTGAACCCTTTGTAGCATGTAGAGCACCCTCTCACCTTTTGGACCAGTACCGCGGGTTCTGTATTTCCAGGCTGTGGCTGTGACAGAGGACGGCGAGCACCACGACGCAGAGCACAGCGACTCTCATCCTCACAGTGTTCACAGTGTGTCTCGCTACTGCTGCAAATGTAAAACAGTGGCTGTCAGCAGTGTGACACAGTAAAGATAGAGGGGAGATAAAGTGAACACACCTGCTCTATACTTCCTCTGCTGGGCGGAGGAGTCGGGGTTCTGAGGCAGGTGAAGGTAGGGTCCCAGCTGCACCTCACTCCTTTAACATGGCGGACTGGTCCTTTACCCCTCGGTTCCTCCAGTAGGTGAGATGGTCCCGGAGTCTGTCTGGAGCAACTGCCTGAAAAAAAACCTTCCTGTGTCAACGGTGAACTGACTAACAGACATGGAACCTGACAGCAAGCGGCTCAGGCAACGCAAAGGTGCAGCAGCTCTACTCCGAGCGATGAGATTACAAACAAATTCGATGCAAAAGCCGGTGTCGACCCGAAGAAGCGAGTCATTGGCTTCACTCGCTCCAGTTGACATATTTTTTTTAACTCGAGCGAAATGAGTCAGTTAGCGTTATTAACACAGAAATGTAAATTTATATTAATATTCTGACTATATGGACACAACAACCACAGTTTGTGTCAAATCCAGAAAATATCTGATAAACAATTAGCAATCGATCACATCTGTCAAAATCAAAACCACACTTTACCTTGGACGCTGGAGGATTATTGTTATGAATAATAAGAATGACACAGGAACAATGTGAGGCGGTGACTCATCGCTGATAACAGGAGGGAGGGGAGGGGGCGGGGCTGCTCTGACGTCACGGTCCCCTGAGGGAGCGATGGATGAAACTATGGAAACAGGCTCATCCCACTCATCGTGGATCTCAGCACGTACAGCACGACACCAGGTTCACACACTGTTCACATACTGCATCGTGGTACCGACACGGGTTGCTTAGCAACAGCTGGACCACACACTGGTATCGAGTGTGTCAATAAAACTGCAGTTAAACACAGACTGTGTTTATTGAGGCGTCGCTTGTTTCCCTCCCCTCGGACTCTGGAGCGGAGGGTCGGCAGATGTCTGACGTCTGACGCCGAACAGGAAGCGACCACAGCGGAACGTAGCCTCTTTAACTGGTGCTGAGCTCACTTGGCCACGACGCACGATGTAAACATGAGCAGAGCAGCGCTAACTGCGGGGACACGGTGACGAAAAAACAGCAGCTGTGGAAACTACGATGCTAACGTTAGCCTCGCGTTCTAACAGGTTAAAACACGGCGTCACGTCGGAGCTGCGGGCGGTTTGTGTATAAACCGAAACTCACGATACGTTTATAAGAAGGTAAACGGGAGAGAAGAGTTGTATAAAGATGAACCGTCACCTGTTGACCGCCGCAGCTGCACGTCTGCTCCTGTCAGGCTGGTACCTGATGTGATGATGATAATCTGTGACGTCGCTCGGATTGAGCAACAAACACACTTCCGCCTTTTCACAGTAAAAGCCCCAATTTTTTACCATCCGCCTACTTCCGGTTGTTTCTTTTAAAATTACGAACATCAATTGAGAAATCTGGAGCTGTGCTCTGTTGAGTGTATTTCATCGAATGGGGAGAAAGAACAATAACACTGAGCGAACTTCCGTTCAGTTCCGAAAAGAACCAGCTTTTATTCTGTAAACGTGACCGGAAGTTGTTTTGTTGATCCGGCTACATGCTAGCTGGACTCATGCTAGCCCTGGGCAGGTAGTCGTCGTGGACAAGAGTCCGCAGGCTCGTCAACCATGTGAACAGGTGAGTTGGTAAAAGTCTCTGATCGACGTCCAGTCTGATTCTTTTCCTGCGTCGATGTTAGACGTGAACTTCCGCCTCGTGTGGGCGCACGCAGCTAAACACTAATGTTTACTAAAAGAAAAGTGATGTTTGAAAACGAATAATTCTCTCGACGTGGTTCTTCGGTGACGGTCACTGATGGGGTGTTACAGTGAACGACTGTGTGGAGTTATTCATTTGACTTCATTTCTTTATGTCCTTATTTAAGTCAAACTCTTTGATGATGATATGTAGAGACCGACCGATATAGATGTTTGCAGACTGCTGCCGATACCAATATTATGGAGTAAAAGACACATTCTGACACCGATGTATTAATATAAATCCCTGCACCTTCATGTTACCATGTTCTTATGTACATTACTGGTAACAAATTGCACAAATTTGCACAAACATTATGTACAATTTCATTATACTTACTTGTATAGTTATTTGTGTTTCTTATTTTAAAAAAGTTGTGAGTCTGATACCTGTTGTCACAACATTGGAATTTCAAGTACAGGCAGAGATTACAAAGATGTCCTCATCAAACAATTGAGGCTTGATATCTTACAGTTTAACCATTAACATGATTAGAAATAAAAATCATACAAAATACAAACAATATATAAAAAATATTTGTCTGTCACAGGCTCATATATGCAGATTATTAATCGGCCAACTGATAAATCGGTGGAACTGTAGTTGCATCAAATGTGGAACAGTGAGTATTGGGTGTAACTGAGGGTGGAGCCTGACAGGGCTTATGACCTACACTGCAGCCAGACACCAGGGGGCGATCCAGATGTTATGCGTCACTTTTGAGAGTTGGTGTTGTGTTACTCCTCAATGTTCTCAGCTGTACCTTGTTTACATTAACTCTCACACCGTTGCGTCCCGTGTCAGGTCCAGAGCATCATGGGTCGGAGCAGGTCGATGTCCCTCGGTGTTCCGGCGGTGGTCTTGTGCCTCGCCGCCTTGCTTTTCAGCAATGCCCTGATCTACCTGTATCTGGACTCGCTGTATCACACAGGTGAGCAGCTGCCGTCCTCTCAAGGAGGCTGTTCGCCTCAACACTTCAAGATGGTGACCATGAAGAACTGCACCCCTTGGCTCCAGTGTTCACAGATCAGAGCAGAAGTGCGCAAGCTGAAACTTGTCGGCCAGGGAGCCGTTAAGAAGGTAGACGGTCTTTTCCACTGAGCGTTGACTTAGTATGTTGTTAACATCAAGCATCAATCATCAAGCCATCAACCTTTCTTTTCCCTCAGGTCTACCTGTCCGAGTGGAGGGCTCAGAAGGTGGCCCTGTCCAAACTATCCTCTCCAGATTACCTGGAGGATTTTCTCCACGGACTGTCCATGTTGCAGGCCCTGCAGGGCCACCAGGTGGTGCAGTTGGTTGGGTTTTGCCTTGAAGACCACACCCTGGTCACAGAACACCACCCGCTGGGGTCACTGCTCAACTTGGACAGTGTTCTCGCACAAGAGCAGCACCAGCGACACAACACGTGGCAGACGCGGCTGAGGCTGGCCACGGACTACGTGTCCGTCCTCCACTACCTACATGACAGCCCGGCCGGGCGGCGGGTCATGTGTGACTCCAACAGCCTGGAGAAGACGCTCTCCCAGTTCCTGCTGACGAGTGACTTTCACCTGGTTGTAAACGACCTGGACGCGCTGCCCGAGGTCGACCCATCCCGAGGCTCGTCTGTGAAATGTGGCCACCGAGAGCTCACCGGTGACTTCGTGGCCCCCGAGCAGCTGTGGCCGTACGCAAACGACGGGAGGCCATTTGAGGACGACCTCATGCCCGGGTACGACGAGAAGACGGACATCTGGAAGATACCGGACGTGACGTGGTTCCTGATGGGTCGCGTTCCCGGAGGGGATTTAGTCCACTTCCATCTCTTTCAGATCCACGAGGAGTGTAAGAAAGAAGACCCCAAACTCCGGCCCTCGGCTCTGGATGTTTTGAAAGTGTACAGATCGGTCTACAGCAGCATGGTACGAGAAGGTGCTGGACTCAGAGACATGCTGTAGAACAATGACTCACTGGAAATCAGATGCCGTCCTGTGATGGACTCACATCAGCTCGTCGCCCATCGATGAGAGACTTTTGACCTTTAAGTACTTGTATGTACACTTGTCTTCGCTGGTAAAGATCATCAACCTACAGGCAAACTACTGTTTTACAGTTTGTCGCAGTTTGAATAAAAAACGGTTTCGTGTTACTTGAATAAATCGGTTTTATTTTTATATATGAACAATTTAGAATGTGTTAAGGTTTTAAGACATGAGGCATTATTGTCCTTTCAAGTGTACAATGTAATTTAGATTGGTAGCTCTCGGAGACCCCAGCAGCAATATAAAAACAAGACAAGGAAGTATATACAAAACTAAAATAAAAATATATCCATGAAATACTTGTTTTCATACAAGACCACTGAAATAAGAAAGAACAGAGACGGTGTTAACGTCATCATGAACTTAAATCCGTTGTCAGATGAACCTGCTGGGGGCTCGGGGACGATACATGAGCAGTGTACAGTTTTTCTGTTTCATGCATATGAAAATATGAGCCTACAACTGAAGGCCTAGAAAGTGGATGATGACACAGGGGCTTTTCAAAAACTAAGCACACGACACATCACAAAGTTTTCATGACATGAAGTCCATAAAATGTTCAGAAAGTTGGGTCCGGACATCTTCCGGAGTTTTTCTTTCACATATGACGAATGCATCATCCGTCTGTATATGTGGAGATTGATTCCAACAGTCTCGCTTCACCTAGTAGAGGTGCGCTTGCCACTGGCAAAGCCCCACCCGGTTCAGCAGCATCAGGATGTCTCGGTGAAAGGCTTTTGTCAGGATGACGTATAGAAACGGATGCGCACAAGAGTTGAGAGGATAGAAAAGCACCAGCAGCACCTGTGGAGGAAAACATATATCAAACATCTTTATTTTATGGTAAACACACACACAGATAAATCTGGATTAAAATGTCTCACCTTGGAGTCTGTGACCGTCATCAGTGGCTGGTGGAACGCTGCAGACAAACCATAGAAGCAAATGGGAGCCAGGCACAGGAAGCTGGTGAAGATGAGAACAGCCATGCGTTTGGCCATGCTGGTGTCACACCTGCTGGACTGGTGCTGCGGGTTGTGCACCATGCAGTAGATGTGCAGGTAACACAAGCAGACCACCATGAAAGCTGTGATGTTGCCCATCAGGACGGAGACCACGTACACCTGAGCAGCAGCCGTCTCCGTGTCCATGGGCAAGCAGATGCTCACCTTCTGGTAACTGCTCACGCCGACCAGCGGCAGCAGCGCAAGGACCAGGCACAGCAACCAGCCAGCGAGCATCAGCGCGGCCGCGTGGCGTAGCCTCATCTTCCTGTCTGGCCTCATGGCGTAGGAGATGGCGTGCCAGCGCTGAAGGCTGATCAAAGTTAACGTGTACACGGACAGCTCACTGGCAAACACCGATAACGTCCCTGCAAGATTGCAGCCACTTCCTGTTTGCCAGGCGATAGCATAGAGGTAATAATGAGAGTGTGTGTAGAGGTCAACAGATGCAATGAGCAGAAGGTACAACCCCATACAGAAGTCTGCAAACGCCAGCTGACCCAGGAGGAAACGGGTGACCGACAGCTTCTGACGGCTGGTGAGCAGGATGGACATCACCAGCAGGTTGGCTGAGATGGCCAAAAGACTGACCAGCCAGACCAACACCCGGAGGAAGCCTCGACTCATCACGTCCTCACAGGGGTTCAGGGCGTCAGGTAGTGGTGTGCACAAAGCTCCGTGAATCTCTGCGGGGAGTTCGTTACACAGGCCAAAGTCAAAACCGTAGCTGAGACGCTGCGTGGGTAACTCCACGTAGAACAGACCCTCGGTCTCTGACGGCTCGGTGGGTCGCGTGGGAGTGTCGTAGTAGCGACTGAGTGCTGTCGGGCCGCCGGCCAGATGTTGGTAGATCTTGTGTCCCAGATACTTCTGAGAGAGAGCTGCAGAAGATTCCTGGAACTTTCCCAAAGCGGCGCGGGTCAGGTTGCAGATAACTGCTTCAGCGTGTCTTCAACACAGATGATGATGAGGATCATTAATCAGAGAATGAATCACAGCACTGCACATGAATATTACAAAGTTCTTCCACATCCCAGAGTCTTAGAATACATTCGTAATACATGTTACAAGATGAAGGGCTCATTAATGAAACATAGTTAGTAAAGTGACTATGAGAAACTAATGAATGTTTGAAAAAAAAATCATTTCAA